>NW_026529599.1:0-91419 GCF_028500815.1 Rissa tridactyla
GCGCGGCGCCAAGTGGGAAAGGGTGGCTTCAAGGCTGAAGGCAGCAGGAAAGCCCGCAGCCCCCAGGTCTGTGGGGCTACGCAAGCGGTTCCCAAAGAGCTTTAGAACAAGGCATAGTTTTCCCTGCTGGCTCTTTGGGCGGGGGGACCCATCTCCAGCCGTATGGCCATTTTTGTGCCTGGCGCGGCGCCAAGTGGGAAAGGGTGGCTTTGAGGCTGAAGGCAGCAGGAAAGCCCGCAGCCCCCCAGGTCTGTGGGGCTACGCAAGCGGTTCCCAAAGAGCTTTAGAACAAGGCATAGTTTTTCCCTGCTGGCTCTTTGGGCGGGGGACCCATCTCCAGCCAATATGGCCATTTTTGTGCCTGGCGCAGCGCCAAGTGGGAAAGGGTTGCTTTGAGGCTGAAGGCAGCAGCAAAGCCTGCAGCCCCCAGGTCTGTGGGGCTACGCAAGCGGTTCCCAAAGAGCTTTAGAACAAGGCATAGTTTTCCCTGCTGGCTCTTTGGGCGGGAGACCCATCTCCAGCCATAGGCCATTTTTTGTGCCTGGCGCGACGCCAAGTGGGAAAGGGTGTTGTCGAGGCTGAAGGCAGCAGGAAAGCCCGCAGCCCCCAGGTCTGTGGGGGCCAAGCAAGCGGTTCCCAAAGAGCTTTAGAACAAGGCATAGTTTTCCCCTGCTGGCTCTTTGGGCGGGAGACCCATCTCCAGCCATAGGCCATTTTTGTGCCTGGGCGCGACGCCAAGTGGGGAAAGGGTGGTTTTGAGGCTGAAGGCAGCAGGAAAGCCTGCAGCCCCAGGTCTGTGGAGCTACGCAAGCAGTTCCCAAAGAGCTTTAGAACAAGGCATAGTTTTCCCCTGCTGGCTCTTTGGGCGGGGGACCCATCTCCAGCCATAGGCCATTTTTGTGCCTGGCGCAGCGCCAGGTGGGAAAGGGTGGTGTCGAGTCTGAAGGCAGCAGCAAAGCCTGCAGCCCCCAGGTCTGTGGGGCCAAGCAAGCGGTTCGCAAAGAGCTTTAGAACAAGGCATAGTTTTCCCTGCTGGCTCTTTGGGCGGGGGACCCATCTCCAGCCATAGGCCATTTTTTGTGCCTGTGCGCGACGCCCAGTGGGGAAAGGGTGGCTTTGAGGCTGAAGGCAGCAGCAAAGCCTGCAGCCCCCAGGTCTGTGGGGCTACGCAATCGGTTCCCAAAGAGCTTTAGAACAAGGCATAGTTTTCCCTGCTGGCTCTTGGGGCGGGGGACCCATCTCCAGCCATATGGCCATTTTTGTGCCTGGCGCAGCGCCAAGTGGGAAAGGGTTGCTTTGAGGCTGAAGGCAGCAGCAAAGCCTGCAGCCCCCTGGTCTGTGGGGCTACGCAAGCGGTTCCCAAAGAGCTTTAGAACAAGGCATAGTTTTCCCTGCTGGCTCTTTGGGCGGGAGACCCATCTCCAGCCATAGGCCATTTTTGTGCCTGGCGCGACGCCAAGTGGGAAAGGGTGTTGTCGAGGCTGAAGGCAGCAGGAAAGCCCGCAGCCCCCAGGTCTGTGGGGCCAAGCAAGCGGTTCCCAAAGAGCTTTAGAACAAGGCATAGTTTTCCCTGCTGGCTCTTTGGGCATGGGGACCCATCTCCAGCCATAGGCCATTTTTGTGCCTGGCGCGACGCCAAGTGGGAAAGGTGGTTTTGAGGCTGAAGGCAGCAGGAAAGCCTGCAGCCCCCAGGTCTGTGGGGCTACGCAAGCGGTTCCCAAAGAGCTTTAGAACAAGGCATAGTTTTCCCTGCTGGCTCTTTGGGCGGGGGACCCATCTCCAGTCGTATGGCCATTTTTGTGCCTGGCGCGGCGCCAAGTGGGAAAGGGTGGTGTCGAGGCTGAAGGCAGCAGGAAAGCCCGCAGCCCCCACGTCTGTGGGGCTACGCAAGTGGTTCCCCAAGAGCTTTAGAACAAGGCATAATTTTCCCTCCTGGCTCTTTGGGCGGGGGACCCATCTCCAGCCGTATGGCCCATTTTTGCGCCTGGCGCAGCGCCAAGTGGGAAAGGGTGGTGTCGAGGCTGAAGGCAGCAGCAAAGCTTGCAGCCCCAGGTCTGTGGGGCCAAGCAAGCGGTTCCCAAAGAGCTTTAGAACAAGGCATAGTTTTCCCCTGCTGGCTCTTTGGGCGGGGGGACCCATCTCCAGCCATAGGCCATTTTTGTGCCTGGCGTGACGCCAAGTGGGGAAAGGGTGGCTTTGAGGCTGAAGCAGCAGCAAAGCCTGCAGCCCCCAGGTCTGTGGGGTCTACGCAAGCGGTTCCCAAAGAGCTTTAGAACAAGGCATAGTTTTCCCAGCTGGCTCTTAGGGCATGGGACCCATATCCAGCCATAGGCCATTTTTGTGCCTGATGCGGCACCAAGTGGGAAAGGGTGGCTTTGAGGCTGAAGGCAGCAGGAAAGCCCGCAGCCCCCAGGTCTGTGGGGCTACGCAAGCGGTTCCCAAAGAGCTTTAGAACAAGGCATAATTTTCCCTGCTGGCTCTCTGGGCGGGGGACCCATCTCCAGCCGTATGGCCATTTTTGTGCCTGGCGCGGCGCCAAGTGGGAAAGGGTGCTGTCGAGGCTGAAGGCAGCAGGAGAGCCTGCAGCCCCCAGGTCTGTGCGGCTACGCAAGCGGTTCCAAAAGAGTTTTAGAACAAGGCATAGTTTTCCCTGCTGGCTCTTTGGGCGGGGGACCCATCTCCAGCCGTATGGCCATTTTTGTGCGTGGCCAGGGGCCAAGTGGGAAAGCGTGGTGTCGAGGCTGAAGGCAGCAGGAAGGCCCAGAGCCCCCAGGTCTGTGGGGCTATGCAAGCGGTTCCCAAAGAGCTTTAGAACAAGGCATAGTTTTCCTTGCTGGGTCTTTGGGCATGGGACCCATCTCCAGCCATAGACCATTTTTGTGCCTACCGCGGCGCCAAGTGGGAAAGGGTGGCTTTGAGGCTGAAGGCAGCAGGAAAGCCCACACCCCCCAGGTCTGTGGGGCTACGCAAGCGGTTCCCAAAGAGCTTTAGAACAAGGCCTAGTTTTCCCTGCTGGCTCTTTGGGCGGGGGACCCATCTCCAGCCGTATGGCCATTTTTGTGCCTGGCCCGGCGCCAAGTGGGAAAGGGTGGCTTTGAGGCTGAAGGCAGCAGGAAAGCCCGCAGCCCCCAGGTCTGTGGGGCTACGCAAGCGGTTCCCAAAGAGCTTTAGAACAAGGCATAGTTTTCCCTGCTGGCTCTTTGGGCGGGGGGACCCATCTCCAGTCGTATGGCTATTTTTATGCCTGGCGCGGTGCGTAGTGGGAAAGGGTGGTGTCGAGGCTGAAGGCAGCAGGAAAGCCCGCAGCCCCCAGGTCTGTGGGTCTACGCAAGCGGTTCCCAAAGAGCTTTAGAACAAGGCATAGTTTTCCCTGCTGGCTCTTTGGGCGGGTGACCCATCTCCAGCCGTATGGCCATTTTTGTGCCTGGCGCAGCGCCAAGTGGGAAAGGGTGGCTTTGAGGCTGAAGGCAGCAGCAAAGCCTGCAGCCCCAGGTCTGTGGGGCTACGCAAGCGGTTCCCAAAGAGCTTTAGAACAAGGCATAGTTTTCCCTGCTGGCTCTTTGGGCGGGGGACCCATCTCCAGCCGTATGGCCATTTTTGTGTCTGGCGCGGCGCCAAGTGGGAAAGGGTGGTTTTGAGGCTGAAGGCAGCAGCAAAGCCTGCAGCCCCCAGGTCTGTGGGGCTACGCAAGCGGATTCCCAAAGAGCTTTAGAACAAGGCATAGTTTTCCCTGCTGGCTCTTTGGGCGGGGGACCCATCTGCAGCCGTATGGCCATTTTTGGGCCTGGCGCGGCGCCAAGGTGGGAAAGGGTGGCTTTGAGGCTGAAGGCAGCAGCAAAGCCCGCAGCCCCCAGGTCTGTGGGGCCAAGCAAGCGGTTCCCAAAGAGCTTTAGAACAAGGCATAGTTTTCCCCTGCTGGCTCTTTGGGCGGGGGGACCCATCTCCAGCCGTATGGCCATTTTTGAGCCTTTCGCGGCGCCAAGTGGGAAAGGGTGGTTTTGAGGCTGAAGGCAGCAGCAAAGCGCGCAGCCCCCAGGTCTGTGGGGCCAAGCAAGCGGTTCCCAAAGAGCTTTAGAACAAGGCATAGTTTTCCTTGCTGGCTCTTTGGGCATGGGACCCATCTCCAGCCATAGGCCATTTTTGTGCCTGGCGCGGTGCATAGTGGGAAAGGGTAGCTTTGAGGCTGAAGGCAGCAGCAAAGCCTGCAGCCCCCAGGTCTGTGGGGCTACGCAAGCGGTTCCCAAAGAGCTTTAGAACAAGGCATAGTTTTCCCTGCTGGCTCTTTGGGCGGGGGACCCATCTCCAGCCATATGGCCATTTTTGTGCCTGGCGCGGCGCCAAGTGGGAAAGGGTGGCTTTGAGGCTGAAGGCAGCAGCAAAGCCCGCAGCCCCCAGGTCTGTGGGGCTACGCAAGCGGTTCCCAAAGAGCTTTAGAACAAGGCATAGTTTTCCCTGCTGGCTCTTGGGCGGGGGACCCATCTCCAGCCGTATGGCCATTTTTGTGCCTGGCCAGGCGCCAAGTGGGAAAAGGGTGTTTTTGAGGCTGAAGGCAGCAGGAAAGCCCGCAGCCACCAGGTCTGTGGGGCTACGCAAGCGGTTCCCAAAGAGCTTTAGAACAAGGCATAGTTTTCCCTGCTGGCTCTTTGGCGGGGGACCCCATCTCCAGCCGTATGGCCATTTTTGTGCTGCGCAGCGCCAAGTGGGAAAGGTGGCTTTGAGGCTGAAGGCAGCAGCAAAGCCTGCAGCCCCAGGTCTGTGGGCTACGCAAAGCGGTTCCCAAAGAGCTTTAGAACAAGGCATAGTTTTCCCTGCTGGCTCTTTGGGCGGGGACCCATCTCCAGCCATATGGCCATTTTTGAGCCTGGCGCGGCGCCAAGTGGGAAAGGGTGGTTTTTTTGAAGATGAAGGCAGCAGCAAAGCCCGCAGCCCCCAGGTCTGTGGGGCCAAGCAAGCGGTTCCCAAAGAGCTTTAGAACAAGGCATAGTTTTCCTTGCTGGCTCTTTGGGCATGGGACCCCATCTCCAGCCATAGGCCATTTTTGTGCCTGATGCGGCGCCAAGTGGGAAAGGGTGGCTTTGAGGCTGAAGGCAGCAGCAAAGCCTGCAGCCCCCAGGTCTGTGGGGCTACGCAAGCGGTTCCCAAAGAGCTTTAGAACAAGGCATAGTTTTCCCTGCTGGCTCTTTGGCGGGGGACCCATCTCCAGCCATATGGCCATTTTTGGGCCTGGCGCGGCGCCAAGTGGGAAAGGGTGGCTTTGAGGCTGAAGGCAGCAGCAAAGCCCCGCAGCCCCCAGGTCTGTGGGGCTACGCAAGCGGTTCCCAAAGAGCTTTAGAACAAGGCATAGTTTTCCCTGCTGGCTCTTTGGGCGGGGGACCCATCTCCAGCCGTATGGCCATTTTTGTGCCTGGCGCAGCGCCAAGTGGGAAAGGGTGGCTTTGAGGCTGAAGGCAGCAGCAAAGCCTGCCAGCCCCAGGTCTGTGGGGCTACGCAAGCGGTTCCCAAAGAGCTTTAGAACAAGGCCTAGTTTTCCCTGCTGGCTCTTTGGGCGGGGGACCCATCTCCAGCCGTATGGCCATTTTTGTGCCTGGCGCGGCGCCAAGTGGGAAAGGGTGGTTTTGAGGCTGAAGGCAGCAGCAAAGCCTGCAGCCCCCAGGTCTGTGGGGCTACGCAAGCGGTTCCCAAAGAGCTTTAGAACAAGGCATAATTTTCCCTGCTGGCTCTTTGGCGGGGGACCCATCTCCAGCCGTATGGCCATTTTTGTGCCTGGCGCGGCGCCAAGTGGGAAAGGGTGGTTTTGAGGCTGAAGGCAGCAGCAAAGCCCCGCAGCCCCAGGTCTGTGGGGCCAAGCAAGCGGTTCCCAAAGAGCTTTAGAACAAGGCATAGTTTTCCCTGCTGGCTCTTTGGGCGGGGGACCCATCTGCAGCCGTATGGCCATTTTTGGGCCTGGCGCGGCGCCAAGTGGGAAAGGGTGGTTTGAGGCTGAAGGCAGCAGCAAAGCCTGCAGCCCCCAGGTCTGTGGGGCCAAGCAAGCGCGTTCCCAAAGAGCTTTAGAACAAGGCATAGTTTTCCCTGCTGGCTCTTTGGGCGGGGGACCCATCTGCAGCCGTATGGCCATTTTTGGGCCTGGCGCGGCGCCAAGTGGGAAAGGGGTGGTTTTGAGGCTGAAGGCAGCAGCAAAGCCCGCAGCCCCCAGGTCTGTGGGGCTATGCAAGCGGTTCCCAAAGAGGCTTTAGAACAAGGCATAGTTTTCCCTGCTGGCTCTTTGGGCGGGGGAACCCATCTGCAGCCGTATGGCCATTTTTGGGCCTGGCGCGGCGCCAAGTGGGAAAGGGTGGTTTTGAGGCTGAAGGCAGCAGCAAAGCCTGCAGCCCCAGGTCTGTGGGGCTACGCAAGCGGTTCCCAAAGAGCTTTAGAACAAGGCATAGTTTTCCCTGCTGGCTCTTTGGGCGGGGGACCCATCTCCAGCCGTATGGCCATTTTTGAGCCTGGCGCGGCGCCAAGTGGGAAAGGGTGGTTTTGAAGATGAAGGCAGCAGCAAAGCCCGCAGCCCCCAGGTCTGTGGGGCCAAGCAAGCGGTTCCCAAAGAGCTTTAGAACAAGGCATAGTTTTCCTTGCTGGCTCTTTGGGGCATGGGACCCATCTCCAGCCATAGGCCATTTTTGTGCCTGATGCGGCGCCAAGTGGGAAAGGGTGGCTTTGAGGCTGAAGGCAGCAGCAAAGCCTGCAGCCCCCAGGTCTGTGGGGCTACGCAAGCGGTTCCCAAAGAGCTTTAGAACAAGGCATAGTTTTTCCCTGCTGGCTCTTTGGGCGGGTGACCCATCTCCAGCCGTATGGCCATTTTGTGCCTGGCGCAGCGCCAAGTGGGAAAGGGTGCTTTGAGGCTGAAGGCAGCAGCAAAGCCTGCAGCCCCAGGTCTGTGGGGCTACGCAAGCGGTTCCCAAAGAGCTTTAGAACAAGGCCTAGTTTTCCCTGCTGGCTCTTTGGGCGGGGGACCCATCTCCAGCCGTATGGCCATTTTTGTGCCTGGCGCGGCGCCAAGTGGGAAAGGGGTGGTTTTGAGGCTGAAGGCAGCAGCAAAGCCTGCAGCCCCCAGGTCTGTGGGGCTACGCAAGCGGTTCCCAAAGAGCTTTAGAACAAGGCATATTTTTCCCTGCTGGCTCTTTGGGCGGGGGACCCATCTGCAGCCGTATGGCCATTTTTATGCCTGGCGCGGTGCGTAGTGGGAAAGGGTGGTTTTGAGGCTGAAGGCAGCAGCAAAGCCCGCAGCCCCCAGGTCTGTGGGGCCAAGCAAGCGGTTCCCAAAGAGCTTTAGAACAAGGCATAGTTTTCCCTGCTGGCTCTTTGGGCGGGGGACCCATCTCCAGCCGTAATGGCCCATTTTTGAGCCTGGCGCGGCGCCAAGTGGGAAAGGGTGGTTTTGAAGACGAAGGCAGCAGCAAAGCCCCGCAGCCCCCAGGTCTGTGGGGCCAAGCAAGCGGTTTCCCAAAGAGCTTTAGAACAAGGCATAGTTTTCCTTGCTGGCTCTTTGGGCATGGGACCCATCTCCAGCCATAGGCCATTTTTGTGCCTGGCGCGGCGCCAAGTGGGAAAGGGTGGTTTTGAGGCTGAAGGCAGCAGCAAAGCCTGCAGCCCCCAGGTCTGTGGGGCTACGCAAGCGGTTCCCAAGAGCTTTAGAACAAGGCATATTTTCCCTGCTGGCTCTTTGGGCGGGGGACCCATCTGCAGCCATAGGCCATTTTTGTGCCTGATGCGGCACCAAGTGGGAAAGGGTGGCTTTGAGGCTGAAGGCAGCAGGAAAGCCCGCAGCCCCCAGGTCTGTGGGGCTACGCAAGCGGTTCCCAAAGAGCTTTAGAACAAGGCATAATTTTCCCTGCTGGCTCTCTGGGCGGGGGACCCAGCTCCAGCCGTATGGCCATTTTTGTGCCTGGCGCGGCGCCAAGTGGGAAAGGGTGCTGTCGAGGCTGAAGGCAGCAGGAGAGCCTGCAGCCCCCAGGTCTGTGCGGCTACGCAAGCGGTTCCAAAAGAGTTTTAGAACAAGGCATAGTTTTCCCTGCTGGCTCTTTGGGCGGGGGACCCATCTCCAGCCGTATGGCCATTTTTGTGCGTGGCCAGGGGCCAAGTGGGAAAGCGTGGTGTCGAGGCTGAAGGCAGCAGGAAGGCCCAGAGCCCCCAGTCTGTGGGGCTATGCAAGCGGTTCCCAAAGAGCTTTAGAACAAGGCATAGTTTTCCTTGCTGGGTCTTTGGGCATGGGGACCCATCTCCAGCCATAGACCATTTTTGTGCCTACCGCGGCGCCAAGTGGGAAAGGGTGGCTTTGAGGCTGAAGGCAGCAGGAAAGCCACACCTCCCCAGGTCTGTGGG
Source organism: Rissa tridactyla (assembly GCF_028500815.1). NCBI lineage: Eukaryota > Metazoa > Chordata > Aves > Charadriiformes > Laridae > Rissa > Rissa tridactyla. Next base: position 8,362 of record NW_026529599.1, read on the forward strand.
GCTACGCAAGCGGTTCCCAAAAGAGCTTTAGAACAAGGCCTAGTTTTCCCTGCTGGCTCTTTGGGCGGGGGACCCATCTCCAGCCGTATGGCCATTTTTGTGCCTGGCCCGGCGCCAAGTGGGAAAGGGTGGCTTTGAGGCTGAAGGCAGCAGGAAAGCCCGCAGCCCCCAGGTCTGTGGGGCTACGCAAGCGGTTCCCAAAGAGCTTTAGAACAAGGCATAGTTTTCCCTGCTGGCTCTTTGGGCGGGGGACCCATCTCCAGTCGTATGGCTATTTTTATGCCTGGCGCGGTGCGTAGTGGGAAAGGGTGGTGTCGAGGCTGAAGGCAGCAGGAAAGCCCGCAGCCCCCCAGGTCTGTGGGTCTACGCAAGCGGTTCCCAAAGAGCTTTAGAACAAGGCATAGTTTTCCCTGCTGGCTCTTTGGGCGGGTGACCCATCTCCAGCCGTATTGGCCATTTTTTGTGCCTGGCGCAGCGCCAAGTGGGAAAGGGTGGCTTTGAGGCTGAAGGCAGCAGCAAAGCCTGCAGCCCCAGGTCTGTGGGGCTACGCAAGCGGTTCCCAAAGAGCTTTAGAACAAGGCATAGTTTTCCCTGCTGGCTCTTTGGGCGGGGGACCCATCTCCAGCCGTATGGGCCATTTTTGTGTCTGGCGCGGCGCCAAGTGGGAAAGGGTGGTTTTGAGGCTGAAGGCAGCAGCAAAGCCTGCAGCCCCCAGGTCTGTGGGGCTACGCAAGCGGTTCCCAAAGGAGCTTTAGAACAAGGCATAGTTTTCCCTGCTGGCTCTTTGGGCGGGGGACCCATCTGCAGCCGTATGGCCATTTTTTGGCCTGGCGCGGCGCCAAGTGGGAAAGGGGTGGCTTTGAGGCTGAAGGCAGCAGCAAAGCCCGCAGCCCCCAGGTCTGTGGGGCCAAGCAAGCGGTTCCCAAAGAGCTTTAGAACAAGGCATAGTTTTCCCTGCTGGCTCTTTGGGCGGGGGACCCATCTCCAGCCCGTATGGCCATTTTTGAGCCCTTTCGCGGCGCCAAGTGGGAAAGGGTGGTTTTGAGGCTGAAGGCAGCAGCAAAGCGCGCAGCCCCCAGGTCTGTGGGGCCAAGCAAGCGGTTCCCAAAGAGCTTTAGAACAAGGCATAGTTTTCCTTGCTGGCTCTTTGGGCATGGGACCCATCTCCAGCCATAGGCCATTTTTGTGCCTGGCGCGGTGCATAGTGGGAAAGGGTAGCTTTGAGGCTGAAGGCAGCAGCAAAGCCTGCAGCCCCCCAGGTCTGTGGGGCTACGCAAGCGGTTCCCAAAGAGCTTTAGAACAAGGCATAGTTTTCCCTGCTGGCTCTTGGGCGGGGGACCCATCTCCAGCCATATGGCCATTTTTTGTGCCTGGCGCGGCGCCAAGTGGGAAAGGGTGGCTTTGAGGCTGAAGGCAGCAGCAAAGCCCGCAGCCCCCAGGTCTGTGGGGCTACGCAAGCGGTTCCCAAAGAGCTTTAGAACAAGGCATAGTTTTCCCTGCTGGCTCTTTGGGCGGGGGACCCATCTCCAGCCGTATGGCCATTTTTGTGCCTGGCCAGGCGCCAAGTGGGAAAGGGTGTTTTTGAGGCTGAAGGCAGCAGGAAAGCCCGCAGCCACCAGGTCTGTGGGGCTACGCAAGCGGTTCCCAAAGAGCTTTAGAACAAGGCATAGTTTTCCCTGCTGGCTCTTTGGGCGGGGGACCCATCTCCAGCCGTATGGCCATTTTTGTGCCTGGCGCAGCGCCAAGTGGGAAAGGGTGGCTTTGAGGCTGAAGGCAGCAGCAAAGCCTGCAGCCCCAGGTCTGTGGGGCTACGCAAGCGGTTCCCAAAGAGCTTTAGAACAAGGCATAGTTTTCCCTGCTGGCTCTTTGGGCGGGGGACCCATCTCCAGCCGTATGGCCATTTTTGAGCCTGGCGCGGCGCCAAGTGGGAAAGGGTGGTTTTGAAGATGAAGGCAGCAGCAAAGCCCGCAGCCCCCAGGTCTGTGGGGCCAAGCAAGCGGTTCCCAAAGAGCTTTAGAACAAGGCATAGTTTTCCTTGCTGGCTCTTTGGGCATGGGACCCATCTCCAGCCATAGGCCATTTTTGTGCCTGATGCGGCGCCAAGTGGGAAAGGGTGGCTTTGAGGCTGAAGGCAGCAGCAAAGCCTGCAGCCCCCAGGTCTGTGGGGCTACGCAAGCGGTTCCCAAAGAGCTTTAGAACAAGGCATAGTTTTCCCTGCTGGCTCTTTGGGCGGGGGACCCATCTCCAGCCATATGGCCATTTTTGGGCCTGGCGCGGCGCCAAGTGGGAAAGGGTGGCTTTGAGGCTGAAGGCAGCAGCAAAGCCCGCAGCCCCCAGGTCTGTGGGGCTACGCAAGCGGTTCCCAAAGAGCTTTAGAACAAGGCATAGTTTTCCCTGCTGGCTCTTTGGGCGGGGGACCCATCTCCAGCCGTATGGCCATTTTTGTGCCTGGCGCAGCGCCAAGTGGGAAAGGGTGGCTTTGAGGCTGAAGGCAGCAGCAAAGCCTGCAGCCCCAGGTCTGTGGGGCTACGCAAGCGGTTCCCAAAGAGCTTTAGAACAAGGCCTAGTTTTCCCTGCTGGCTCTTTGGGCGGGGGACCCATCTCCAGCCGTATGGCCATTTTTGTGCCTGGCGCGGCGCCAAGTGGGAAAGGGTGGTTTTGAGGCTGAAGGCAGCAGCAAAGCCTGCAGCCCCCAGGTCTGTGGGGCTACGCAAGCGGTTCCCAAAGAGCTTTAGAACAAGGCATAATTTTCCCTGCTGGCTCTTTGGGCGGGGGACCCATCTCCAGCCGTATGGCCATTTTTGTGCCTGGCGCGGCGCCAAGTGGGAAAGGGTGGTTTTGAGGCTGAAGGCAGCAGCAAAGCCCGCAGCCCCCAGGTCTGTGGGGCCAAGCAAGCGGTTCCCAAAGAGCTTTAGAACAAGGCATAGTTTTCCCTGCTGGCTCTTTGGGCGGGGGACCCATCTGCAGCCGTATGGCCATTTTTGGGCCTGGCGCGGCGCCAAGTGGGAAAGGGTGGTTTTGAGGCTGAAGGCAGCAGCAAAGCCTGCAGCCCCCAGGTCTGTGGGGCCAAGCAAGCGGTTCCCAAAGAGCTTTAGAACAAGGCATAGTTTTCCCTGCTGGCTCTTTGGGCGGGGGACCCATCTGCAGCCGTATGGCCATTTTTGGGCCTGGCGCGGCGCCAAGTGGGAAAGGGTGGTTTTGAGGCTGAAGGCAGCAGCAAAGCCCGCAGCCCCCAGGTCTGTGGGGCTATGCAAGCGGTTCCCAAAGAGCTTTAGAACAAGGCATAGTTTTCCCTGCTGGCTCTTTGGGCGGGGGGACCCATCTGCAGCCGTATGGCCATTTTTGGGCCTGGCGCGGCGCCAAGTGGGAAAGGGTGGTTTTGAGGCTGAAGGCAGCAGCAAAGCCTGCAGCCCCAGGTCTGTGGGGCTACGCAAGCGGTTCCCAAAGAGCTTTAGAACAAGGCATAGTTTCCCCTGCTGGCTCTTTGGGCGGGGGACCCATCTCCAGCCGTATGGCCATTTTTGAGCCTGGCGCGGCGCCAAGTGGGAAAGGGTGGTTTTGAAGATGAAGGCAGCAGCAAAGCCCGCAGCCCCCAGGTCTGTGGGGCCAAGCAAGCGGTTCCCAAAGAGCTTTAGAACAAGGCATAGTTTTCCTTGCTGGCTCTTTGGGCATGGGACCCATCTCCAGCCATAGGCCATTTTTGTGCCTGATGCGGCGCCAAGTGGGAAAGGGTGGCTTTGAGGCTGAAGGCAGCAGCAAAGCCTGCAGCCCCCAGGTCTGTGGGGCTACGCAAGCGGTTCCCAAAGAGCTTTAGAACAAGGCATAGTTTTCCCTGCTGGCTCTTTGGGCGGGTGACCCATCTCCAGCCGTATGGCCATTTTTGTGCCTGGCGCAGCGCCAAGTGGGAAAGGGTGGCTTTGAGGCTGAAGGCAGCAGCAAAGCCTGCAGCCCCAGGTCTGTGGGGCTACGCAAGCGGTTCCCAAAGAGCTTTAGAACAAGGCCTAGTTTTCCCTGCTGGCTCTTTGGGCGGGGGACCCATCTCCAGCCGTATGGCCATTTTTGTGCCTGGCGCGGCGCCAAGTGGGAAAGGGTGGTTTTGAGGCTGAAGGCAGCAGCAAAGCCTGCAGCCCCCAGGTCTGTGGGGCTACGCAAGCGGTTCCCAAAGAGCTTTAGAACAAGGCATATTTTTCCCTGCTGGCTCTTTGGGCGGGGGACCCATCTGCAGCCGTATGGCCATTTTTATGCCTGGCGCGGTGCGTAGTGGGAAAGGGTGGTTTTGAGGCTGAAGGCAGCAGCAAAGCCCGCAGCCCCCAGGTCTGTGGGGCCAAGCAAGCGGTTCCCAAAGAGCTTTAGAACAAGGCATAGTTTTCCCTGCTGGCTCTTTGGGCGGGGGACCCATCTCCAGCCGTATGGCCATTTTTGAGCCTGGCGCGGCGCCAAGTGTGGAAAGGGTGGTTTTGAAGACGAAGGCAGCAGCAAAGCCCGCAGCCCCCAGGTCTGTGGGGCCAAGCAAGCGGTTCCCAAAGAGCTTTAGAACAAGGCATAGTTTTCCTTGCTGGCTCTTTGGGCATGGGACCCATCTCCAGCCATAGGCCATTTTTGTGCCTGATGCGGCGCCAAGTGGGAAAGGGTGGCTTTGAGGCTGAAGGCAGCAGCAAAGCCTGCAGCCCCCAGGTCTGTGGGGCTACGCAAGCGGTTCCCAAAGAGCTTTAGAACAAGGCATAGTTTTCCCTGCTGGCTCTTTGGGCGGGGGACCCATCTCCAGCCATATGGCCATTTTTGGGCCTGGCGCGGCGCCAAGTGGGAAAGGGTGGCTTTGAGGCTGAAGGCAGCAGCAAAGCCCGCAGCCCCCAGGTCTGTGGGGCTACGCAAGCGGTTCCCAAAGAGCTTTAGAACAAGGCATAGTTTTCCCTGCTGGCTCTTTGGGCGGGGGACCCATCTCCAGCCGTATGGCCATTTTTGTGCCTGGCGCAGCGCCAAGTGGGAAAGGGTGGCTTTGAGGCTGAAGGCAGCAGCAAAGCCTGCAGCCCCAGGTCTGTGGGGCTATACGCAAGCGGTTCCCAAAGAGCTTTAGAACAAGGCCTAGTTATCCCTGCTGGCTCTTTGGGCGGGGGACCCATCTCCAGCCGTATGGCCATTTTTGTGCCTGGCGCGGCGCCAAGTGGGAAAGGGTGGCTTTGAGGCTGAAGGCAGCAGGAAAGCCTGCAGCCCCCAGGTCTGTGGGGCTACGCAAGCGGTTCCCAAAGAGCTTTAGAACAAGGCATATTTTTCCCTGCTGGCTCTTTGGGCGGGGGACCCATCTGCAGCCGTATGGCCATTTTTGGGCCTGGCGCGGCGCCAAGTGGGAAAGGGTGGTTTTGAGGCTGAAGGCAGCAGCAAAGCCCGCAGCCCCCAGGTCTGTGGGGCTACGCAAGCGGTTCCCAAAGAGCTTTAGAACAAGGCATAGTTTTCCCTGCTGGCTCTTTGGGCGGGGGACCCATCTCCAGCCGTATGGCCATTTTTGAGCCTTTCGCGGCGCCAAGTGGGAAAGGGTGGTTTTGAGGCTGAAGGCAGCAGCAAAGCCCGCAGCCCCCAGGTCTGTGGGGCCAAGCAAGCGGTTCCCAAAGAGCTTTAGAACAAGGCATAGTTTTCCTTGCTGGCTCTTTGGGCATGGGACCCATCTCCAGCCATATGGCCATTTTTGTGCCTGGCGCGGCGCCAAGTGGGAAAGGGTGGCTTTGAGGCTGAAGGCAGCAGGAAAGCCTGCAGCCCCCAGGTCTGTGGGGCTACGCAAGCGGTTCCCAAAGAGCTTTAGAACAAGGCATAGTTTTCCCCTGCTGGCTCTTTGGGCGGGGGACCCATCTCCAGCCATATGGCCATTTTTGGGCCTGGCGCGGCGCCAAGTGGGAAAGGGTGGCTTTGAGGCTGAAGGCAGCAGCAAAGCCCGCAGCCCCCAGGTCTGTGGGGCTACGCAAGCGGTTCCCAAAGAGCTTTAGAACAAGGCATAGTTTTCCCTGCTGGCTCTTTGGGCGGGGGACCCATCTCCAGCCGTATGGCCATTTTTGTGCCTGGCCAGGCGCCAAGTGGGAAAGGGTGTTTTTGAGGCTGAAGGCAGCAGGAAAGCCCGCAGCCCCCAGGTCTGTGGGGCTACGCAAGCGGTTCCCAAAGAGCTTTAGAACAAGGCATAGTTTTCCCTGCTGGCTCTTTGGGCGGGTGACCCATCTCCAGCCGTATGGCCATTTTTGTGCCTGATGCGGCGCCAAGTGGGAAAGGGTGGCTTTGAGGCTGAAGGCAGCAGGAAAGCCCGCAGCCCCCAGGTCTGTGGGGCTACGCAAGCGGTTCCCAAAGAGCTTTAGAACAAGGCATAATTTTCCCTGCTGGCTCTTTGGGCGGGGGACCCATCTCCAGCCATATGGCCATTTTTGTGCCTGGCGCGGCGCCAAGTGGGAAAGGGTGGCTTTGAGGCTGAAGGCAGCAGGAAAGCCCGCAGCCCCCAGGTCTGTGGGGCTACGCAAGCGGTTCCCAAAGAGCTTTAGAACAAGGCATAGTTTTCCCTGCTGGCTCTTTGGGCGGGGGACCCATCTCCAGCCGTATGGCCATTTTTGTGCCTGGCGCGGCGCCAAGTGGGAAAGGGTGGCTTTGAGGCTGAAGGCAGCAGGAAAGCCCGCAGCCCCCAGGTCTGTGGGGCTACGCAAGCGGTTCCCAAAGAGCTTTAGAACAAGGCATAGTTTTCCCTGCTGGCTCTTTGGGCGGGGGACCCATCTCCAGCCATATGGCCATTTTTGTGCCTGGCGCAGCGCCAAGTGGGAAAGGGTTGCTTTGAGGCTGAAGGCAGCAGCAAAGCCTGCAGCCCCCAGGTCTGTGGGGCTACGCAAGCGGTTCCCAAAGAGCTTTAGAACAAGGCATAGTTTTCCCTGCTGGCTCTTTGGGCGGGAGACCCATCTCCAGCCATAGGCCATTTTTGTGCCTGGCGCGACGCCAAGTGGGAAAGGGTGTTGTCGAGGCTGAAGGCAGCAGGAAAGCCCGCAGCCCCCAGGTCTGTGGGGCCAAGCAAGCGGTTCCCAAAGAGCTTTAGAACAAGGCATAGTTTTCCCTGCTGGCTCTTTGGGCGGGAGACCCATCTCCAGCCATAGGCCATTTTTGTGCCTGGCGCGACGCCAAGTGGGAAAGGGTGGTTTTGAGGCTGAAGGCAGCAGGAAAGCCTGCAGCCCCCAGGTCTGTGGAGCTACGCAAGCAGTTCCCAAAGAGCTTTAGAACAAGGCATAGTTTTCCCTGCTGGCTCTTTGGGCGGGGGACCCATCTCCAGCGGTATGGCCATTTTTGTGCCTGGCGCGGCGCCAAGTGGGAAAGGGTGGTGTCGAGGCTGAAGGCAGCAGGAAAGCCCGCAGCCCCCAGGTCTGTGGGGCTACGCAAGTGGTTCCCAAAGAGCTTTAGAACAAGGCATAGTTTTCCCTGCTGGCTCTTTGGGCGGGGGACCCATCTCCAGCCATAGGCCATTTTTGTGCCTGGCGCAGCGCCAGGTGGGAAAGGGTGGTGTCGAGTCTGAAGGCAGCAGCAAAGCCTGCAGCCCCCAGGTCTGTGGGGCCAAGCAAGCGGTTCGCAAAGAGCTTTAGAACAAGGCATAGTTTTCCCTGCTGGCTCTTTGGGCGGGGGACCCATCTCCAGCCATAGGCCATTTTCGTGCCTGGCGCGACGCCCAGTGGGAAAGGGTGGCTTTGAGGCTGAAGGCAGCAGCAAAGCCTGCAGCCCCCAGGTCTGTGGGGCTACGCAATCGGTTCCCAAAGAGCTTTAGAACAAGGCATAGTTTTCCCTGCTGGCTCTTTGGGCGGGGGACCCATCTCCAGCCGTATGGCCATTTTTGTGCCTGGCGCAGCGCCAAGTGGGAAAGGGTGGCTTTGAGGCTGAAGGCAGCAGCAAAGCCTGCAGCCCCAGGTCTGTGGGGCTACGCAAGCGGTTCCCAAAGAGCTTTAGAACAAGGCATAGTTTTCCCTGCTGGCTCTTTGGGCGGGGGACCCATCTCCAGCCGTATGGCCATTTTTGTGCCTGGCGCGGCGCCAAGTGGGAAAGGGTGGTTTTGAGGCTGAAGGCAGCAGCAAAGCCTGCAGCCCCCAGGTCTGTGGGGCTACGCAAGCGGTTCCCAAAGAGCTTTAGAACAAGGCATAGTTTTCCCTGCTGGCTCTTTGGGCGGGGGACCCATCTGCAGCCGTATGGCCATTTTTGGGCCTGGCGCGGCGCCAAGTGGGAAAGGGTGGTTTTGAGGCTGAAGGCAGCAGCAAAGCCCGCAGCCCCCAGGTCTGTGGGGCCAAGCAAGCGGTTCCCAAAGAGCTTTAGAACAAGGCATAGTTTTCCCTGCTGGCTCTTTGGGCGGGGGACCCATCTCCAGCCGTATGGCCATTTTTGAGCCTTTCGCGGCGCCAAGTGGGAAAGGGTGGTTTTGAGGCTGAAGGCAGCAGCAAAGCGCGCAGCCCCCAGGTCTGTGGGGCCAAGCAAGCGGTTCCCAAAGAGCTTTAGAACAAGGCATAGTTTTCCTTGCTGGCTCTTTGGGCATGGGACCCATCTCCAGCCATAGGCCATTTTTGTGCCTGGCGCGGTGCATAGTGGGAAAGGGTAGCTTTGAGGCTGAAGGCAGCAGCAAAGCCTGCAGCCCCCAGGTCTGTGGGGCTACGCAAGCGGTTCCCAAAGAGCTTTAGAACAAGGCATAGTTTTCCCTGCTGGCTCTTTGGGCGGGGGACCCATCTCCAGCCATATGGCCATTTTTGGGCCTGGCGCGGCGCCAAGTGGGAAAGGGTGGCTTTGAGGCTGAAGGCAGCAGCAAAGCCCGCAGCCCCCAGGTCTGTGGGGCTACGCAAGCGGTTCCCAAAGAGCTTTAGAACAAGGCATAGTTTTCCCTGCTGGCTCTTTGGGCGGGGGACCCATCTCCAGCCGTATGGCCATTTTTGTGCCTGGCCAGGCGCCAAGTGGGAAAGGGTGTTTTTGAGGCTGAAGGCAGCAGGAAAGCCCGCAGCCACCAGGTCTGTGGGGCTACGCAAGCGGTTCCCAAAGAGCTTTAGAACAAGGCATAGTTTTCCCTGCTGGCTCTTTGGGCGGGGGACCCATCTCCAGCCGTATGGCCATTTTTGTGCCTGGCGCAGCGCCAAGTGCGAAAGGGTGGCTTTGAGGCTGAAGGCAGCAGCAAAGCCTGCAGCCCCAGGTCTGTGGGGCTACGCAAGCGGTTCCCAAAGAGCTTTAGAACAAGGCATAGTTTTCCCTGCTGGCTCTTTGGGCGGGGGACCCATCTCCAGCCGTATGGCCATTTTTGAGCCTGGCGCGGCGCCAAGTGGGAAAGGGTGGTTTTGAAGATGAAGGCAGCAGCAAAGCCCGCAGCCCCCAGGTCTGTGGGGCCAAGCAAGCGGTTCCCAAAGAGCTTTAGAACAAGGCATAGTTTTCCTTGCTGGCTCTTTGGGCATGGGACCCATCTCCAGCCATAGGCCATTTTTGTGCCTGATGCGGCGCCAAGTGGGAAAGGGTGGCTTTGAGGCTGAAGGCAGCAGCAAAGCCCGCAGCCCCCAGGTCTGTGGGGCTACGCAAGCGGTTCCCAAAGAGCTTTAGAACAAGGCATAGTTTTCCCTGCTGGCTCTTTGGGCGGGGGACCCATCTCCAGCCATATGGCCATTTTTGGGCCTGGCGCGGCGCCAAGTGGGAAAGGGTGGCTTTGAGGCTGAAGGCAGCAGCAAAGCCTGCAGCCCCCAGGTCTGTGGGGCTACGCAAGCGGTTCCCAAAGAGCTTTAGAACAAGGCATAGTTTTCCCTGCTGGCTCTTTGGGCGGGGGACCCATCTCCAGCCGTATGGCCATTTTTGTGCCTGGCGCAGCGCCAAGTGGGAAAGGGTGGCTTTGAGGCTGAAGGCAGCAGCAAAGCCTGCAGCCCCAGGTCTGTGGGGCTACGCAAGCGGTTCCCAAAGAGCTTTAGAACAAGGCCTAGTTTTCCCTGCTGGCTCTTTGGGCGGGGGACCCATCTCCAGCCGTATGGCCATTTTTGTGCCTGGCGCGGCGCCAAGTGGGAAAGGGTGGTTTTGAGGCTGAAGGCAGCAGCAAAGCCTGCAGCCCCCAGGTCTGTGGGGCTACGCAAGCGGTTCCCAAAGAGCTTTAGAACAAGGCATATTTTTCCCTGCTGGCTCTTTGGGCGGGGGACCCATCTGCAGCCGTATGGCCATTTTTGGGCCTGGCGCGGCGCCAAGTGGGAAAGGGTGGTTTTGAGGCTGAAGGCAGCAGCAAAGCCCGCAGCCCCCAGGTCTGTGGGGCCAAGCAAGCGGTTCCCAAAGAGCTTTAGAACAAGGCATAGTTTTCCCTGCTGGCTCTTTGGGCGGGGGACCCATCTGCAGCCGTATGGCCATTTTTGGGCCTGGCGCGGCGCCAAGTGGGAAAGGGTGGTTTTGAGGCTGAAGGCAGCAGCAAAGCCTACAGCCCCCAGGTCTGTGGGGCCAAGCAAGCGGTTCCCAAAGAGCTTTAGAACAAGGCATAGTTTTCCCTGCTGGCTCTTTGGGCGGGGGACCCATCTGCAGCCGTATGGCCATTTTTGGGCCTGGCGCGGCGCCAAGTGGGAAAGGGTGGTTTTGAGGCTGAAGGCAGCAGCAAAGCCCGCAGCCCCCAGGTCTGTGGGGCCAAGCAAGCGGTTCCCAAAGAGCTTTAGAACAAGGCATAGTTTTCCCTGCTGGCTCTTTGGGCGGGGGACCCATCTGCAGCCGTATGGCCATTTTTGTGCCTGGCGCGGCGCCAAGTGGGAAAGGGTGGTTTTGAGGCTGAAGGCAGCAGCAAAGCCTGCAGCCCCAGGTCTGTGGGGCTACGCAAGCGGTTCCCAAAGAGCTTTAGAACAAGGCATAGTTTTCCCTGCTGGCTCTTTGGGCGGGGGACCCATCTCCAGCCGTATGGCCATTTTTGAGCCTGGCGCGGCGCCAAGTGGGAAAGGGTGGTTTTGAAGATGAAGGCAGCAGCAAAGCCCGCAGCCCCCAGGTCTGTGGGGCCAAGCAAGCGGTTCCCAAAGAGCTTTAGAACAAGGCATAGTTTTCCTTGCTGGCTCTTTGGGCATGGGACCCATCTCCAGCCATAGGCCATTTTTGTGCCTGATGCGGCGCCAAGTGGGAAAGGGTGGCTTTGAGGCTGAAGGCAGCAGCAAAGCCTGCAGCCCCCAGGTCTGTGGGGCTACGCAAGCGGTTCCCAAAGAGCTTTAGAACAAGGCATAGTTTTCCCTGCTGGCTCTTTGGGCGGGGGACCCATCTCCAGCCGTATGGCCATTTTTGTGCCTGGCGCAGCGCCAAGTGGGAAAGGGTGGCTTTGAGGCTGAAGGCAGCAGCAAAGCCTGCAGCCCCAGGTCTGTGGGGCTACGCAAGCGGTTCCCAAAGAGCTTTAGAACAAGGCCTAGTTTTCCCTGCTGGCTCTTTGGGCGGGGGACCCATCTCCAGCCGTATGGCCATTTTTGTGCCTGGCGCGGCGCCAAGTGGGAAAGGGTGGTTTTGAGGCTGAAGGCAGCAGCAAAGCCTGCAGCCCCCAGGTCTGTGGGGCTACGCAAGCGGTTCCCAAAGAGCTTTAGAACAAGGCATATTTTTCCCTGCTGGCTCTTTGGGCGGGGGACCCATCTGCAGCCGTATGGCCATTTTTGGGCCTGGCGCGGTGCGTAGTGGGAAAGGGTGGTTTTGAGGCTGAAGGCAGCAGCAAAGCCCGCAGCCCCCAGGTCTGTGGGGCCAAGCAAGCGGTTCCCAAAGAGCTTTAGAACAAGGCATAGTTTTCCCTGCTGGCTCTTTGGGCGGGGGACCCATCTCCAGCCGTATGGCCATTTTTGAGCCTGGCGCGGCGCCAAGTGGGAAAGGGTGGTTTTGAAGATGAAGGCAGCAGCAAAGCCCGCAGCCCCCAGGTCTGTGGGGCCAAGCAAGCGGTTCCCAAAGAGCTTTAGAACAAGGCATAGTTTTCCTTGCTGGCTCTTTGGGCATGGGACCCATCTCCAGCCATAGGCCATTTTTGTGCCTGATGCGGCGCCAAGTGGGAAAGGGTGGCTTTGAGGCTGAAGGCAGCAGCAAAGCCTGCAGCCCCCAGGTCTGTGGGGCTACGCAAGCGGTTCCCAAAGAGCTTTAGAACAAGGCATAGTTTTCCCTGCTGGCTCTTTGGGCGGGGGACCCATCTCCAGCCATATGGCCATTTTTGGGCCTGGCGCGGCGCCAAGTGGGAAAGGGTGGCTTTGAGGCTGAAGGCAGCAGCAAAGCCCGCAGCCCCCAGGTCTGTGGGGCTACGCAAGCGGTTCCCAAAGAGCTTTAGAACAAGGCATAGTTTTCCCTGCTGGCTCTTTGGGCGGGGGACCCATCTCCAGCCGTATGGCCATTTTTGTGCCTGGCGCAGCGCCAAGTGGGAAAGGGTGGCTTTGAGGCTGAAGGCAGCAGCAAAGCCTGCAGCCCCAGGTCTGTGGGGCTACGCAAGCAGTTCCCAAAGAGCTTTAGAACAAGGCCTAGTTATCCCTGCTGGCTCTTTGGGCGGGGGACCCATCTCCAGCCGTATGGCCATTTTTGTGCCTGGCGCGGCGCCAAGTGGGAAAGGGTGGCTTTGAGGCTGAAGGCAGCAGGAAAGCCTGCAGCCCCCAGGTCTGTGGGGCTACGCAAGCGGTTCCCAAAGAGCTTTAGAACAAGGCATATTTTTCCCTGCTGGCTCTTTGGGCGGGGGACCCATCTGCAGCCGTATGGCCATTTTTGGGCCTGGCGCGGCGCCAAGTGGGAAAGGGTGGTTTTGAGGCTGAAGGCAGCAGCAAAGCCCGCAGCCCCCAGGTCTGTGGGGCTACGCAAGCGGTTCCCAAAGAGCTTTAGAACAAGGCATAGTTTTCCCTGCTGGCTCTTTGGGCGGGGGACCCATCTCCAGCCGTATGGCCATTTTTGAGCCTTTCGCGGCGCCAAGTGGGAAAGGGTGGTTTTGAGGCTGAAGGCAGCAGCAAAGCCCGCAGCCCCCAGGTCTGTGGGGCCAAGCAAGCGGTTCCCAAAGAGCTTTAGAACAAGGCATAGTTTTCCTTGCTGGCTCTTTGGGCATGGGACCCATCTCCAGCCATATGGCCATTTTTGTGCCTGGCGCGGCACCAAGTGGGAAAGGGTGGCTTTGAGGCTGAAGGCAGCAGGAAAGCCTGCAGCCCCCAGGTCTGTGGGGCTACGCAAGCGGTTCCCAAAGAGCTTTAGAACAAGGCATAGTTTTCCCTGCTGGCTCTTTGGGCGGGGGACCCATCTCCAGCCATATGGCCATTTTTGGGCCTGGCGCGGCGCCAAGTGGGAAAGGGTGGCTTTGAGGCTGAAGGCAGCAGCAAAGCCCGCAGCCCCCAGGTCTGTGGGGCTACGCAAGCGGTTCCCAAAGAGCTTTAGAACAAGGCATAGTTTTCCCTGCTGGCTCTTTGGGCGGGGGACCCATCTCCAGCCGTATGGCCATTTTTGTGCCTGGCCAGGCGCCAAGTGGGAAAGGGTGTTTTTGAGGCTGAAGGCAGCAGGAAAGCCCGCAGCCCCCAGGTCTGTGGGGCTACGCAAGCGGTTCCCAAAGAGCTTTAGAACAAGGCATAGTTTTCCCTGCTGGCTCTTTGGGTGGGGGACCCATCTCCAGCCGTATGGCCATTTTTGTGCCTGGCGCAGCGCCAAGTGGGAAAGGGTGGCTTTGAGGCTGAAGGCAGCAGCAAAGCCTGCAGCCCCAGGTCTGTGGGGCTACGCAAGCGGTTCCCAAAGAGCTTTAGAACAAGGCCTAGTTTTCCCTGCTGGCTCTTTGGGCGGGGGACCCATCTCCAGCCGTATGGCCATTTTTGTGCCTGGCGCGGCGCCAAGTGGGAAAGGGTGGCTTTGAGGCTGAAGGCAGCAGCAAAGCCTGCAGCCCCCAGGTCTGTGGGGCTACGCAAGCGGTTCCCAAAGAGCTTTAGAACAAGGCATATTTTTCCCTGCTGGCTCTTTGGGCGGGGGACCCATCTGCAGCCGTATGGCCATTTTTGGGCCTGGCGCGGCGCCAAGTGGGAAAGGGTGGTTTTGAGGCTGAAGGCAGCAGCAAAGCCCGCAGCCCCCAGGTCTGTGGGGCTACGCAAGCGGTTCCCAAAGAGCTTTAGAACAAGGCATAGTTTTCCCTGCTGGCTCTTTGGGCATGGGACCCATCTCCAGCCGTATGGCCATTTTTGAGCCTTTCGCGGCGCCAAGTGGGAAAGGGTGGTTTTGAGGCTGAAGGCAGCAGCAAAGCCCGCAGCCCCCAGGTCTGTGGGGCCAAGCAAGCGGTTCCCAAAGAGCTTTAGAACAAGGCATAATTTTCCTTGCTGGCTCTTTGGGCATGGGACCCATCTCCAGCCATATGGCCATTTTTGTGCCTGGCGCGGCGCCAAGTGGGAAAGGGTGGCTTTGAGGCTGAAGGCAGCAGCAAAGCCTGCAGCCCCCAGGTCTGTGGGGCTACGCAAGCGGTTCCCAAAGAGCTTTAGAACAAGGCATAGTTTTCCCTGCTGGCTCTTTGGGCGGGGGACCCATCTCCAGCCATATGGCCATTTTTGTGCCTGGCGCGGCACCAAGTGGGAAAGGGTGGCTTTGAGGCTGAAGGCAGCAGCAAAGCCCGCAGCCCCCAGGTCTGTGGGGCCAAGCAAGCGGTTCCCAAAGAGCTTTAGAACAAGGCATAGTTTTCCTTGCTGGCTCTTTGGGCATGGGACCCATCTCCAGCCATATGGCCATTTTTGTGCCTGATGCGGCGCCAAGTGGGAAAGGGTGGCTTTGAGGCTGAAGGCAGCAGCAAAGCCTGCAGCCCCCAGGTCTGTGGGGCTACGCAAGCGGTTCCCAAAGAGCTTTAGAACAAGGCATAGTTTTCCCTGCTGGCTCTTTGGGCGGGGGACCCATCTCCAGCCATATGGCCATTTTTGTGCCTGGCGCGGCGCCAAGTGGGAAAGGGTGGCTTTGAGGCTGAAGGCAGCAGCAAAGCCCGCAGCCCCCAGGTCTGTGGGGCTACGCAAGCGGTTCCCAAAGAGCTTTAGAACAAGGCATAGTTTTCCCTGCTGGCTCTTTGGGCGGGGGACCCATGTCCAGCCGTATGGCCATTTTTGTGCCTGGCGCAGCGCCAAGTGGGAAAGGGTGGCTTTGAGGCTGAAGGCAGCAGCAAAGCCTGCAGCCCCAGGTCTGTGGGGCTACGCAAGCGGTTCCCAAAGAGCTTTAGAACAAGGCATAGTTTTCCCTGCTGGCTCTTTGGGTGGGGGACCCATCTCCAGCCGTATGGCCATTTTTGTGCCTGATGCGGCGCCAGGTGGGAAAGGGTGGTGTCGAGTCTGAAGGCAGCAGCAAAGCCTGCAGCCCCCAGGTCTGTGGGGCCAAGCAAGCGGTTCGCAAAGAGCTTTAGAACAAGGCATAGTTTTCCCTGCTGGCTCTTTGGGCGGGGGACCCATCTCCCGCCATAGGCCATTTTTGTGCCTGGCGCGACGCCCAGTGGGAAAGGGTGGCTTTGAGGCTGAAGGCAGCAGCAAAGCCTGCAGCCCCCAGGTCTGTGCGGCTACGCAAGCGGTTCCCAAAGAGCTTTAGAACAAGGCATAGTTTTCCCTGCTGGCTCTTTGGGCGAGGGACACATCTCCAGCCGTATGGCCATTTTTGTGCGTGGCCAGGGGCCAAGTGGGAAAGGGTGGTGTCGAGGCTGAAGGCAGCAGGAAGGCCCACAGCCCCCAGGTCTGTGGGGCTATGCAAGCGGTTCCCAAAGAGCTTTAGAAGAAGGCATAATTTTCCCTGCTGGCTCTTTCGGCATGGGACCCATCTCCAGCCATAGACCATTTTTGTGCCTACCGCGGCGCCAAGTGGGAAAGGGTGGTTTTGAGGCTGAAGGCAGCAGCAAAGCCCGCAGCCCCCAGGTCTGTGGGGCCAAGCAAGCGGTTCCCAAAGAGCTTTAGAACAAGGCATAGTTTTCCTTGCTGGCTCTTTGGGCATGGGACCCATCTCCAGCCATATGGCCATTTTTGTGCCTGGCGCGGCGCCAAGTGGGAAAGGGTGGCTTTGAGGCTGAAGGCAGCAGGAAAGCCTGCAGCCCCCAGGTCTGTGGGGCTACGCAAGCGGTTCCCAAAGAGCTTTAGAACAAGGCATAGTTTTCCCTGCTGGCTCTTTGGGCGGGGGACCCATCTCCAGCCATATGGCCATTTTTGGGCCTGGCGCGGCGCCAAGTGGGAAAGGGTGGCTTTGAGGCTGAAGGCAGCAGCAAAGCCCGCAGCCCCCAGGTCTGTGGGGCTACGCAAGCGGTTCCCAAAGAGCTTTAGAACAAGGCATAGTTTTCCCTGCTGGCTCTTTGGGCGGGGGACCCATCTCCAGCCGTATGGCCATTTTTGTGCCTGGCCAGGCGCCAAGTGGGAAAGGGTGTTTTTGAGGCTGAAGGCAGCAGGAAAGCCCGCAGCCCCCAGGTCTGTGGGGCTACGCAAGCGGTTCCCAAAGAGCTTTAGAACAAGGCATAGTTTTCCCTGCTGGCTCTTTGGGTGGGGGACCCATCTCCAGCCGTATGGCCATTTTTGTGCCTGGCGCGGCGCCAAGTGGGAAAGGGTGGCTTTGAGGCTGAAGGCAGCAGCAAAGCCTGCAGCCCCAGGTCTGTGGGGCTACGCAAGCGGTTCCCAAAGAGCTTTAGAACAAGGCATAGTTTTCCCTGCTGGCTCTTTGGGCGGGGGACCCATCTCCAGCCGTATGGCCATTTTTGTGCCTGGCGCGGCGCCAAGTGGGAAAGGGTGGCTTTGAGGCTGAAGGCAGCAGCAAAGCCTGCAGCCCCCAGGTCTGTGGGGCTACGCAAGCGGTTCCCAAAGAGCTTTAGAACAAGGCATATTTTTCCCTGCTGGCTCTTTGGGCGGGGGACCCATCTGCAGCCGTATGGCCATTTTTGGGCCTGGCGCGGCGCCAAGTGGGAAAGGGTGGTTTTGAGGCTGAAGGCAGCAGCAAAGCCCGCAGCCCCCAGGTCTGTGGGGCTACGCAAGCGGTTCCCAAAGAGCTTTAGAACAAGGCATAGTTTTCCCTGCTGGCTCTTTGGGCATGGGACCCATCTCCAGCCGTATGGCCATTTTTGAGCCTTTCGCGGCGCCAAGTGGGAAAGGGTGGTTTTGAGGCTGAAGGCAGCAGCAAAGCCCGCAGCCCCCAGGTCTGTGGGGCCAAGCAAGCGGTTCCCAAAGAGCTTTAGAACAAGGCATAGTTTTCCTTGCTGGCTCTTTGGGCATGGGACCCATCTCCAGCCATATGGCCATTTTTGTGCCTGGCGCGGCGCCAAGTGGGAAAGGGTGGCTTTGAGGCTGAAGGCAGCAGCAAAGCCTGCAGCCCCCAGGTCTGTGGGGCTACGCAAGCGGTTCCCAAAGAGCTTTAGAACAAGGCATAGTTTTCCCTGCTGGCTCTTTGGGCGGGGGACCCATCTCCAGCCATATGGCCATTTTTGTGCCTGGCGCGGCACCAAGTGGGAAAGGGTGGCTTTGAGGCTGAAGGCAGCAGCAAAGCCCGCAGCCCCCAGGTCTGTGGGGCCAAGCAAGCGGTTCCCAAAGAGCTTTAGAACAAGGCATAGTTTTCCTTGCTGGCTCTTTGGGCATGGGACCCATCTCCAGCCATATGGCCATTTTTGTGCCTGATGCGGCGCCAAGTGGGAAAGGGTGGCTTTGAGGCTGAAGGCAGCAGCAAAGCCTGCAGCCCCCAGGTCTGTGGGGCTACGCAAGCGGTTCCCAAAGAGCTTTAGAACAAGGCATAGTTTTCCCTGCTGGCTCTTTGGGCGGGGGACCCATCTCCAGCCATATGGCCATTTTTGTGCCTGGCGCGGCGCCAAGTGGGAAAGGGTGGCTTTGAGGCTGAAGGCAGCAGCAAAGCCCGCAGCCCCCAGGTCTGTGGGGCTACGCAAGCGGTTCCCAAAGAGCTTTAGAACAAGGCATAGTTTTCCCTGCTGGCTCTTTGGGCGGGGGACCCATGTCCAGCCGTATGGCCATTTTTGTGCCTGGCGCAGCGCCAAGTGGGAAAGGGTGGCTTTGAGGCTGAAGGCAGCAGCAAAGCCTGCAGCCCCAGGTCTGTGGGGCTACGCAAGCGGTTCCCAAAGAGCTTTAGAACAAGGCATAATTTTCCCTGCTGGCTCTTTGGGCGGGGGACCCATCTCCAGCCGTATGGCCATTTTTGTGCCTGATGCGGCGCCAGGTGGGAAAGGGTGGTGTCGAGTCTGAAGGCAGCAGCAAAGCCTGCAGCCCCCAGGTCTGTGGGGCCAAGCAAGCGGTTCGCAAAGAGCTTTAGAACAAGGCATAGTTTTCCCTGCTGGCTCTTTGGGCGGGGGACCCATCTCCCGCCATAGGCCATTTTTGTGCCTGGCGCGACGCCCAGTGGGAAAGGGTGGCTTTGAGGCTGAAGGCAGCAGCAAAGCCTGCAGCCCCCAGGTCTGTGCGGCTACGCAAGCGGTTCCCAAAGAGCTTTAGAACAAGGCATAGTTTTCCCTGCTGGCTCTTTGGGCGAGGGACACATCTCCAGCCGTATGGCCATTTTTGTGCGTGGCCAGGGGCCAAGTGGGAAAGGGTGGTGTCGAGGCTGAAGGCAGCAGGAAGGCCCACAGCCCCCAGGTCTGTGGGGCTATGCAAGCGGTTCCCAAAGAGCTTTAGAAGAAGGCATAATTTTCCCTGCTGGCTCTTTCGGCATGGGACCCATCTCCAGCCATAGACCATTTTTGTGCCTACCGCGGCGCCAAGTGGGAAAGGGTGGCTTTGAGGCTTAATGCAGCAGCAAAGCCTGCAGCCCCCAGGTCTGTGGGGCTACGCAAGCGGTTCCCAAAGAGCTTTAGAACAAGGCATAGTTTTCCTTGCTGGGTCTTTGGGCATGGGACCCATCTCCAGCCATAGGCCATTTTTGTGCCTGATGCGGCGCCAAGTGGGAAAGGGTGGCTTTGAGGCTGAAGGCAGCAGGAAAGCCTGCAGCCCCCAGGTCTGTGGGGCTATGGAAGCGGTTCCCAAAGTGCTTTAGAACAAGGCATAGTTTTCCCTGCTGGCTCTTTGGGCATGGGACCCATCTCGAGCCGTATGGCCATTTTTGTGCCTGGTGCGGCGCCAAGTGGGAAAGGGTGGCTTTGAGGCTGAAGGCAGCAGGAAAGCCCACACCCCCCAGGTCTGTGGGGCTACGCAAGCGGTTCCCAAAGAGCTTTAGAACAAGGCATAGTTTTCCATGCTGGCTCTTTGGGCGGGGGACCCATCTCCAGCCGTATGGCCATTTTTGTGCCTACCGCGGCGCCAAGTGGGAAAGGGTGGCTTTGAGGCTGAAGGCAGCAGGAAAGCCCGCAGCCCCCAGGTCTGTGGGGCTACGCAAGCGGTTCACAAAGAGCTTTAGAACAAGGCATAGTTTTCCCTGCTGGCTCTTTGGGCGGGGGACCCATCTCCAGCCATATGGCCATTTTTGAGCCTTTCGCGGCGCCAAGTGGGAAAGGGTGGCTTTGAGGCTGAAGGCAGCAGCAAAGCCTGCAGCCCCCAGGTCTGTGGGGCTACGCAAGCGCTTCCCAAAGAGCTTTAGAACAAGGCATAGTTTTCCCTGCTGGCTCCTTGGGCGGGGGACCCATCTCCAGTCGTATGGCTATTTTTATGCCTGGCGCGGTGCGTAGTGGGAAAGGGTGGTGTCGAGGCTGAAGGCAGCAGGAAAGCCCGCAGCCCCCAGGTCTGTGGGGCTACGCAAGCGGTTCCCAAAGAGCTTTAGAACAAGGCATAGTTTTCCCTGCTGGTTCTTTGGGCGGGGGACCCATCTCCAGTCGTATGGCCATTTTTGTGCCTGATGCGGCGCCAAGTGGGAAAGGGTGGCTTTGAGGCTGAAGGCAGCAGGAAAGCCCACAGCCCCCAGGTCTGTGGGGCTACGCAAGCGGTTCCCAAAGAGCTTTAGAACAAGGCATAGTTTTCCCTGCTGGCTCTTTGGGCGGGGGACCCATCTCCAGCCGTATGGCCATTTTTGTGCGTGGCCAGGGGCCAAGTGGGAAAGGGTGGTGTCGAGGCTGAAGGCAGGAGCAAAACCTGCAGCCCCCAGGTCTGTGGGGCTACGCAAGCGGTTCCCAAAGAGCTTTAGAACAAGGCATAGTTTTCCCTGCTGGCTCTTTGGGCGGGGGACCCATCTCCAGCCGTATGGCCATTTTTGTGCCTGGCCAGGCGCCAAGTGGGAAAGGGTGTTTTTGAGGCTGAAGGCAGCAGGAAAGCCCGCAGCCCCCAGGTCTGTGGGGCTACGCAAGCGGTTCCCAAAGAGCTTTAGAACAAGGCATAGTTTTCCCTGCTGGCTCTTTGGGCGGGGGACCCATCTCCAGCCGTATGGCCATTTTTGTGCCTGGCGCAACGCCAAGTGGGAAAGGGTGGCTTTGAGGCTGAAGGCAGCAGCAAAGCCTGCAGCCCCAGGTCTGTGGGGCTACGCAAGCGGTTCCCAAAGAGCTTTAGAACAAGGCATAGTTTTCCCTGCTGGCTCTTTGGGCGGGGGACCCATCTCCAGCCGTATGGCCATTTTTGTGCCTGGCGCGGCGCCAAGTGGGAAAGGGTGGCTTTGAGGCTGAAGGCAGCAGCAAAGCCTGCAGCCCCCAGGTCTGTGGGGCTACGCAAGCGGTTCCCAAAGAGCTTTAGAACAAGGCATATTTTTCCCTGCTGGCTCTTTGGGCGGGGGACCCATCTGCAGCCGTATGGCCATTTTTGGGCCTGGCGCGGCGCCAAGTGGGAAAGGGTGGTTTTGAGGCTGAAGGCAGCAGCAAAGCCCGCAGCCCCCAGGTCTGTGGGGCTACGCAAGCGGTTCCCAAAGAGCTTTAGAACAAGGCATAGTTTTCCCTGCTGGCTCTTTGGGCGGGGGACCCATCTCCAGCCGTATGGCCATTTTTGAGCCTTTCGCGGCGCCAAGTGGGAAAGGGTGGTTTTGAGGCTGAAGGCAGCAGCAAAGCCCGCAGCCCCCAGGTCTGTGGGGCCAAGCAAGCGGTTCCCAAAGAGCTTTAGAACAAGGCATAGTTTTCCTTGCTGGCTCTTTGGGCATGGGACCCATCTCCAGCCATATGGCCATTTTTGTGCCTGGCGCGGCGCCAAGTGGGAAAGGGTGGCTTTGAGGCTGAAGGCAGCAGGAAAGCCTGCAGCCCCCAGGTCTGTGGGGCTACGCAAGCGGTTCCCAAAGAGCTTTAGAACAAGGCATAGTTTTCCCTGCTGGCTCTTTGGGCGGGGGACCCATCTCCAGCCATATGGCCATTTTTGTGCCTGGCGCGGCGCCAAGTGGGAAAGGGTGGCTTTGAGGCTGAAGGCAGCAGCAAAGCCCGCAGCCCCCAGGTCTGTGGGGCCAAGCAAGCGGTTCCCAAAGAGCTTTAGAACAAGGCATAGTTTTCCTTGCTGGCTCTTTGGGCATGGGACCCATCTCCAGCCATATGGCCATTTTTGTGCCTGATGCGGCGCCAATTGGGAAAGGGTGGCTTTGAGGCTGAAGGCAGCAGCAAAGCCTGCAGCCCCCAGGTCTGTGGGGCTACGCAAGCGGTTCCCAAAGAGCTTTAGAACAAGGCATAGTTTTCCCTGCTGGCTCTTTGGGCGGGGGACCCATCTCCAGCCATATGGCCATTTTTGTGCCTGGCGCGGCGCCAAGTGGGAAAGGGTGGCTTTGAGGCTGAAGGCAGCAGCAAAGCCCGCAGCCCCCAGGTCTGTGGGGCTACGCAAGCGGTTCCCAAAGAGCTTTAGAACAAGGCATAGTTTTCCCTGCTGGCTCTTTGGGCGGGGGACCCATGTCCAGCCGTATGGCCATTTTTGTGCCTGGCGCAGCGCCAAGTGGGAAAGGGTGGCTTTGAGGCTGAAGGCAGCAGCAAAGCCTGCAGCCCCAGGTCTGTGGGGCTACGCAAGCGGTTCCCAAAGAGCTTTAGAACAAGGCATAGTTTTCCCTGCTGGCTCTTTGGGTGGGGGACCCATCTCCAGCCGTATGGCCATTTTTGTGCCTGATGCGGCGCCAAGTGGGAAAGGGTGGTTTTGAGGCTGAAGGCAGCAGGAAAGCCCGCAGCCCCCAGGTCTGTGGGGCTACGCAAGCGGTTCCCAAAGAGCTTTAGAACAAGGCATAGTTTTCCCTGCTGGCTCTTTGGGCGGGGGACCCATCTCCAGCCGTAGGCCATTTTTATGCCTGGGGCGGCGCCAAGTGGGAAAGGGTGGCTTTGAGGCTGAAGGCAGCAGGAAAGCCCGCAGCCCCCAGGTCTGTGGGGCTACGCAAGCGGTTCCCAAAGAGCTTTAGAACAAGGCATAGTTTTCCCGGCTTGTTCTTTGGGCGGGGGACCCATCTGCAGCCGTATGGCCATTTTTGGGCCTGGCGCGGCGCCAAGTGGGAAAGGGTGGTGTCGAGTCTGAAGGCAGCAGGAAAGCCCACAGCCCCCAGGTCTGTGGGGCTACGCAAGCGGTTCCCAAAGAGCTTTAGAACAAGGCATAGTTTTCCCTGCTGGCTCTTTGGGCGGGGGACCCATGTCCAGCCATAGGCCATTTCTGTGCCTGATAGGGCGCCAAGTGGGAAAGGGTGGCTTTGAGGCTGAAGGCAGCAGGAAAGCCTGCAGCCCCCAGGTCTGTGGGGCTATGCAAGCGGTTCCCAAAGAGCTTTAGAACAAGGCATAGTTTTCCCTGCTGGCTCTTTGGGCAGGGGACCCATCTCCAGCCATAGGCCATTTTTGTGCCTGGCGCGGCGCCAGGTGGGAAAGGGTGGTGTCGAGTCTGAAGGCAGCAGCAAAGTCTGCAGCCCCCAGGTCTGTGGGGCCAAGCAAGCGGTTCGCAAAGAGCTTTAGAACAAGGCATAATTTTCCCTGCTGGCTCTTTCGGCATGGGACCCATCTCCAGCCATAGACCATTTTTGTGCCTACCGCGGCGCCAAGTGGGAAAGGGTGGCTTTGAGGCTTAATGCAGCAGCAAAGCCTGTAGCCCCCAGGTCTGTGGGGCTACGCAAGCGGTTCCCAAAGAGCTTTAGAACAAGGCATAGTTTTCCTTGCTGGGTCTTTGGGCATGGGACCCATCTCCAGCCATAGGCCATTTTTGTGCCTGATGCGGCGCCAAGTGGGAAAGGGTGGCTTTGAGGCTGAAGGCAGCAGCAAAGCCTGCAGCCCCCAGGTCTGTGGGGCTATGGAAGCGGTTCCCAAAGTGCTTTAGAACAAGGCATAGTTTTCCCTGCTGGCTCTTTGGGCATGGGACCCATCTCGAGCCGTATGGCCATTTTTGTGCCTGGTGCGGCGCCAAGTGGGAAAGGGTGGCTTTGAGGCTGAAGGCAGCAGGAAAGCCCACACCCCCCAGGTCTGTGGGGCTACGCAAGCGGTTCCCAAAGAGCTTTAGAACAAGGCATAGTTTTCCATGCTGGCTCTTTGGGCGGGGGACCCATCTCCAGCCGTATGGCCATTTTTGTGCCTGGTGCGGCGCCAAGTGGGAAAGGGTGGCTTTGAGGCTGAAGGCAGCAGGAAAGCCCGCAGCCCCCAGGTCTGTGGGGCTACGCAAGCGGTTCCCAAAGAGCTTTAGAACAAGGCATAGTTTTCCCTGCTGGCTCTTTGGGCGGGGGACCCATCTCCAGCCATATGGCCATTTTTGTACCTGGCGCAGCGCCAAGTGGGAAAGGGTGGCTTTGAGGCTGAAGGCAGCAGCAAAGCCTGCAGCCCCCAGGTCTGTGGGGCTACGCAAGCGGTTCCCAAAGAGCTTTAGAACAAGGCATAGTTTTCCCTGCTGGCTCCTTGGGCGGGGGACCCATCTCCAGTCGTATGGCTATTTTTATGCCTGGCGCGGTGCGTAGTGGGAAAGGGTGGTGTCGAGGCTGAAGGCAGCAGGAAAGCCCGCAGCCCCCAGGTCTGTGGGGCTACGCAAGCGGTTCCCAAAGAGCTTTAGAACAAGGCATAATTTTCCCTGCTGGCTCTCTGGGCGGGGGACCCATCTCCAGCCGTATGGCCATTTTTGTGCCTGGCGCGGCGCCAAGTGGGAAAGGGTGGTTTTGAGGCTGAAGGCAGCAGGAAAGCCTGCAGCCCCCAGGTCTGTGGGGCTACGCAAGCGGTTCCCAAAGAGCTTTAGAACAAGGCATAGTTTTCCCTGCTGGCTCTTTGGGCGGGGGACCCATCTCCAGCGGTATGGCCATTTTTGTGCCTGGCGCGGCGCCAAGTGGGAAAGGGTGGTGTCGAGGCTGAAGGCAGCAGGAAAGCCCGCAGCCCCCAGGTCTGTGGGGCTACGCAAGCGGTTCCCAAAGAGCTTTAGAACAAGGCATAATTTTCATTCCTGGCTCATTGGGCGGGGGACCCATCTCCAGCCGTATGGCCATTTTTGCGCCTGGCGCAGTGCCAAGTGGGAAAGGGTGGTGTCGAGGCTGAAGGCAGCAGCAAAGCCCGCAGCCCCCAGGTCTGTGGGGCTACGCAAGCGGTTCCCAAAGAGCTTTAGAACAAGGCATAGTTTTCCCTGCTGGCTCTTTGGGCGGTGGACCCATCTGCAGCCGTATGGCCATTTTTGTGCCTGGCGCGGCGCCAAGTGGGAAAGGGTGGTGTCGAGGCTGAAGGCAGCAGCAAAGCCCGCAGCCCCCAGGTCTGTGGGGCTACGCAAGCGGTTCCCAAAGAGCTTTAGAACAAGGCATAGTTTTCCTTGCTGGCTCTTTGGGCATGGGACCCATCTCCAGCCATAGGCCATTTTTGTGCCTGGCGCGGCGCCAGGTGGGAAAGGGTGGTGTCGAGTCTGAAGGCAGCAGCAAAGCCTGCAGCCCCCAGGTCTGTGGGGCCAAGCAAGCGGTTCCCAAAGAGCTTTAGAACAAGGCATAGTTTTCCCTGCTGGCTCTTTGGGCGGGGGACCCATCTCCTGCCATAGGCCATTTTTGTGCCTGGCGCGACGCCAAGTGGGAAAGGGTGGCTTTGAGGCTGAAGCAGCAGCAAAGCCTGCAGCCCCCAGGTCTGTGGGGCTACGCAAGCGGTTCCCAAAGAGTTTTAGAACAAGGCATAGTTTTCCCTGCTGGCTCTTTGGGCGGGGGACCCATCTCCAGCCGTATGGCCATTTTTGTGCGTGGCCAGGGGCCAAGTGGGAAAGGGTGGTGTCGAGCCTGAAGGCAGCAGGAAGGCCCACAGCCCCCAGTTCTGTGGGGCTATGCAAGCGGTTCCCAAAGAGGTTTAGAACAAGGCATAGTTTTCCTTGCTGGGTCTTTGGGCATGGGACCCATCTCCAGCCATAGACCATTTTTGTGCCTACCGCGGCGCCAAGTGGGAAAGGGTGGCTTTGAGGCTGAAGGCAGCAGGAAAGCCCACACCCCCCAGGTCTGTGGGGCTACGCAAGCGGTTCCCAAAGAGCTTTAGAACAAGGCATAGTTTTCCCTGCTGGCTCTTTGGCGGGGGACCCATCTCCAGCCGTACGGCCATTTTTGTGCCTGGCGCGGCGCCAAGTGGGAAAGGGTGGCTTTGAGGCTGAAGGCAGCAGGAAAGCCCGCAGCCCCCAGGTCTGTGGGGCTACGCAAGCGGTTCCCAAAGAGCTTTAGAACAAGGCATAGTTTTCCCTGCTGGCTCTTTGGGCGGGGGACCCATCTCCAGCCATATGGCCATTTTTGTGCCTGGCGCAGCGCCAAGTGGGAAAGGGTGGCTTTGAGGCTGAAGGCAGCAGCAAAGCCTGCAGCCCCCAGGTCTGTGGGGCTACGCAAGCGGTTCCCAAAGAGCTTTAGAACAAGGCATAGTTTTCCCTGCTGGCTCTTTGGGCGGGGGACCCATCTCCAGTCGTATGGCTATTTTTATGCCTGGCGCGGTGCGTAGTGGGAAAGGGTGGTGTCGAGGCTGAAGGCAGCAGGAAAGCCCGCAGCCCCCAGGTCTGTGGGGCTACGCAAGCGGTTCCCAAAGAGCTTTAGAACAAGGCATAGTTTTCCCTGCTGGCTCTTTGGGCGGGGGACCCATGTCCAGCCGTATGGCCATTTTTGTGCCTGATGCGGCGCCAAGTGGGAAAGGGTGGCTTTGAGGCTGAAGACAGCAGGAAAGCCCGCAGCCCCCAGGTCTGTGGGGCTACGCAAGCGGTTCCCAAAGAGCTTTAGAACAAGGCATAGTTTTCCCTGCTGGCTCCTTGGGCGGGGGACCCATCTCCAGCCATAGGCCATTTTTGTGCCTGGCGCGGTGCGTAGTGGGAAAGGGTGGTGTCGAGGCTGAAGGCAGCAGGAAAGCCCACACCCCCCAGGTCTGTGGGGCTACGCAAGCGGTTCCCAAAGAGCTTTAGAACAAGGCATAGTTTTCCCTGCTGGCTCTTTGGGCGGGGGACCCATCTCCAGCCGTATAGCCATTTTTGTGCCTGGCGCGGCGCCAAGTGGGAAAGGGTGGCTTTGAGGCTGAAGGCAGCAGGAAAGCCCGCAGCCCCCAGGTCTGTGGGGCTACGCAAGCGGTTCCCAAAGAGCTTTAGAACAAGGCATAATTTTCCCTGCTGGCTCTTTGGGCGGGGGACCCATCTCCAGCCATATGGCCATTTTTGTGCCTGGCGCGGCGCCAAGTGGGAAAGGGTTGCTTTGAGGCTGAAGGCAGCAGCAAAGCCTGCAGCCCCCAGGTCTGTGGGGCTACGCAAGCGGTTCCCAAAGAGCTTTAGAACAAGGCATAGTTTTCCCTGCTGGCTCTTTGGGCGGGAGACCCATCTCCAGCCATAGGCCATTTTTGTGCCTGGCGCGACGCCAAGTGGGAAAGGGTGTTGTCGAGGCTGAAGGCAGCAGGAAAGCCCGCAGCCCCCAGGTCTGTGGGCCAAGCAAGCGGTTCCCAAAGAGCTTTAGAACAAGGCATAGTTTTCCCTGCTGGCTCTTTGGGCGGGGGACCCATCTCCAGTCGTATGGCTATTTTTATGCCTGGCGCGGTGCGTAGTGGGAAAGGGTGGTTTTGAGGCTGAAGGCAGCAGGAAAGCCCGCAGCCCCCAGGTCTGTGGGGCTACGCAAGCGGTTCCCAAAGAGCTTTAGAACAAGGCATAATTTTCCCTGCTGGCTCTTTGGGCGGGGGACCCATCTCCAGCCGTATGGCCATTTTTGTGCCTGGCGCGGCGCCAAGTGGGAAAGGGTGGTGTCGAGGCTGAAGGCAGCAGGAAAGCCTGCAGCCCCCAGGTCTGTGGGGCTACGCAAGCGGTTCCCAAAGAGCTTTAGAACAAGGCATAGTTTTCCCTGCTGGCTCCTTGGGCAGGGGACCCATCTCCAGCCATATGGCCATTTTTGTGCCTGGCGCGGCGCCAAGTGGGAAAGGATGGCTTTGAGGCTGAAGGCAGCAGGAAAGCCCACACCCCCCAGGTCTGTGGGGCCAAGCAAGCGGTTCCCAAAGAGCTTTAGAACAAGGCATAGTTTTCCCTGCTGGCTCTTTGGGCGGGGGACCCATCTCCAGCCGTATGGCCATTTTTGTGCCTGGCGCGGCGCCAAGTGGGAAAGGGTGGCTTTGAGGCTGAAGGCAGCAGGAAAGCCCGCGGGCTACGCAAGCGGTTCCCAAAGAGCTTTAGAACAAGGCATAGTTTTCCCTGCTGGCTCTTTGGGCGGGGGACCCATCTCCAGCCGTATGGCCATTTTTGTGCCTGGCGCGGCGCCAAGTGGGAAAGGGTGGCTTTGAGGCTGAAGGCAGCAGCAAAGCCTGCAGCCCCCAGGTCTGTGCGGCTACGCAAGCGGTTCCCAAAGAGCTTTAGAACAAGGCATAGTTTTCCCTGCTGGCTCTTTGGGCGGGGGACCCATCTCCAGTCGTATGGCTATTTTTATGCCTGGCGCGGTGCGTAGTGGAAAGGGTGGTGTCGAGTCTGAAGGCAGCAGGAAAAGCCCGCAGCCCCCAGGTCTGTGGGGCTACGCAAGCGGTTCCCAAAGAGCTTTAGAACAAGGCATAGTTTTCCCTGCTGGCTCTCTGGGCGGGGGACCCATCTCCAGCCATAGGCCATTTTTGTGCCTGATGCGGCGCCAAGTGGGAAAGGGTGGCTTTGAGGCTGAAGGCAGCAGGAAAGCGCGCAGCCCCCAGGTCTGTGGGGCTACGCAAGCGGTCCCAAGAGCTTTAGAACAAGGCATAGTTTTCCCTGCTGGCTCTCTGGGCGGGGGGACCCATATCCAGTCGTATGGCTATTTTTATGCCTGGCGCGGTGCGTAGTGGGAAAGGGTGGTGTCGAGGCTGAAGGCAGCAGGAAAGCCCGCAGCCCCCAGTCTGTGGGGCTACGCAAGCGGTTCCCAAAGAGCTTTAGAACAAGGCATAGTTTTCCCTGCTGGCTCTTTGGGGCGGGGGACCCATCTCCAGCCATAGACCATTTTTGTGCCTAGCGCGGCGCCAAGTGGGAAAGGGTGGTGTCGAGTCTGAAGGCAGCAGGAAAGGCTGCAGCCCCCAGGTCTGTGGGGCCAAGCAAGCGGTTCCCAAAGAGCTTTAGAACAAGGCATAGTTTTTCCCTGCTGGCTCTTTGGGCATGGGAGCCATCTCCAGCCATAGGCCATTTTTGTGCCTGGCGCGGACGCCAAAGTGGGAAAGGGTGGCTTTGAGGCTGAAGGCAGCAGGAAAGCCCGCAGCCCCCAGGTCTGTGGGGCTACGCAAGCGGTTCCCAAAGAGCTTTAGAACAAGGCATAGTTTTCCCAGCTGGCTCTTAGGGCATGGGACCCATATCCAGCCATAGGCCATTTTTGTGCTTGATGCGGGCGCCAAGTGGGAAAGGGTGGCTTTGAGGCTGAAGGCAGCAGGAAAGCCCGCAGCCCCCAGGTCTGTGGGGCTACGCAAGCGGTTCCCAAAGAGCTTTAGAACAAGGCATAATTTTCCCTGCTGGCTCTCTGGCGGGGGACCCATCTCCAGCCGTATGGCCATTTTTGTGCCTGGCGCGGCGCCAAGTGGGAAAGGGTGCTGTCGAGGCTGAAGGCAGCAGGAAAGCCTGCAGCCCTAAGGTCTGTGGGGCTACGCAAGCGGTTCCCAATGAGCTTTAGAACAAGGCATAGTTTTCCCTGCTGGCTCTTTGGCGGGGGACCCATCTCCAGCCGTATGGCCATTTTTGTGCCCTGATAGGGCGCCAAGTGGGAACGGGTGGTGTCGAGGCTGAAGGCAGCAGGAAAGCCCGCAGCCCCAGGTCTGTGGGGCTACGCAAGCGGTTCCCAAAGAGGCTTTAGAACAAGGCATAGTTTTCTCCCTGCTGGCTCTTTGGGCGGGGGACCCATCTCCAGCCGTATGGCCATTTTTGTGCCTGGCCCAGGCGCCAAGTGGGAAAGGGTGGCTTTGAGGCTGAAGGCAGCAGGAAAGCCTGCAGCCCCCAGGTCTGTGGGGCTACGCAAGCGGTTCCCAAAGAGCTTTAGAACCAAGGCATAGTTTTCCCTGCTGGCTCTCTTGGGCGGGGAGACCCATCTCCAGCCATATGGGCCATTTTTATGCCTGGGGCGGCGCCAAGTGGGAAAGGGTGGTGTCGAGGCTGAAGGCAGCAGGAAAGCCCGCAGCCCCCAGGTCTGTGGGGCTACGCAAGTGGTTCCCAAAGAGCTTTAGAACAAGGCATAGTTTTCCCTGCTGGCTCTTTGGGCGGGGGACCCATCTCCAGCCGTATGGCCATTTTTGTGCCTGGCGCGGCGCAAGTGGGAAAGGGGTGGCTTTGAGGCTGAAGGCAGCAGGAAAGCCTGCAGCCCCCAGGTTTGTGGGGCTACGCAAGCGGTTCCCAAAGAGCTTTAGAACAAGGCATAATTTTCCCTGATGGCTCTCTGGGCGGGGGACCCATCTCCAGCCGTATGACCATTTTTGAGCCTGGCGCGGCGTCAAGTGGGAAAGGGTGCTGTCGAGTCTGAAGGCAGCAGAAAGCCTGCAGCCCCCAGGTCTGTGGGGCTACGCAAGCGGTTCCCAAAGAGCTTTAGAACAAGGCATAGTTTTCCCTGCTGGCTCTTTGGGCGGGGGACCCATCCTCCAGCCGTCTATCTATTTTTGTGCCTGGCGCGGTGCGTAGTGGAAAGGGTGGTGTCGAGGCTGAAGGCAGCAGGAAAGCCCGCAGCCCCCAGGTCTGTGGGGCTACGCAAGCGGTTCCCAAAGAGCTTTAGAACAAGGCATAGTTTTCCCTGCTGGCTCTTTGGGCGGGGGACCCATCTCCAGCCGTATGGCCATTTTTGTGCCTGATGCGGCGCCAAGTGGGAAAGGGTGGCTTTGAGGCTGAAGACAGCAGAAAGCCCGCAGCCCCCAGGTCTGTGGGGCTACGCAAGCGGTTCCCAAAGAGCTTTAGAACAAGGCATAGTTTTCCCTGCTGGCTCCTTGGGCGGGGGACCCATCTCCAGCCATAGGCCATTTTTGTGCCTGGCGCGACGCCAAGTGGGAAAGGGTGTTGTCGAGGCTGAAGGCAGCAGGAAAAGCCCGCAGCCCCCAGGTCTGTGGGGCCAAGCAAGCGGTTCCCAAAGAGCTTTAGAACAAGGCATAGTTTTCCCTGCTGGCTCTTTGGGCGGGAGACCCATCTCCAGCAATAGGCCATTTTTGTGCCTGGCGCGACGCCAAGTGGGAAAGGGTGGTGTCGAGGCTGAAGGCAGCAGCAAAGCCTGCAGCCCCCAGGTCTGTGGGGCTACGCAAGCGGTTCCCAAAGAGCTTTAGAACAAGGCATAGTTTTCCCTGCTGGCTCTTTGGGCGGGGGACCCATCTCCAGTCGTATGGCTATTTTTATGCCTGGCGCGGTGCGTAGTGGAAAGGGTGGTTTGAGGCTGAAGGCAGCAGGAAAGCCCGCAGCCCCCCAGGTCTGTGGGGGCTACGCAAGCGGTTCCCAAAGAGCTTTAGAACAAGGCATAATTTTCCCTGCTGGCTCTTTGGGCGGGGGACCCCATCTCCAGCCGTAATGGCCATTTTTGTGCCTGGCGCGGCGCCAAGTGGGAAAGGGTGGTGTCGAGGCTGAAGGCAGCAGGAAAGCCCACACCCCCCAGGTCTGTGGGCTACGCAAGCGGTTCCCAAAGAGCTTTAGAACAAGGCATAGTTTTCCCCTGCTGGCTCTTTGGGCGGGGACCCATCTCCAGCCGTATGGCCATTTTTGTGCCTGGCGCGGCGCCAAGTGGGGAAAGGGTGGCTTTGAGGCTGAAGGCAGCAGCAAAGCCCGCAGCCCCCAGGTCTGTGGGGCTACGCAAGCGGTTCCCAAAGAGCTTTAGAACAAGGCATAGTTTTCCCTGCTGGCTCTTTGGGCGGGGGACCCATCTCCAGCCGTATGGCCATTTTTGTGCCTGGCGCAGCGCCAAGTGGGAAAGGGTTGCTTTGAGGCTGAAGGCAGCAGCAAAGCCTGCAGCCCCCAGGTCTGTGGGGCTACGCAAGCGGTTCCCAAGAGCTTTAGAACAAGGCATAGTTTTCCCTGCTGGCTCTTTGGGCGGGAGACCCATCTCCAGCCGTATGGCCATTTTTGTGCCTGGCGCGACGCCAAGTGGGAAAGGGTGTTGTCGAGGCTGAAGGCAGCAGGAAAGCCCGCAGCCCCCAGGTCTGTGGGGCCAAGCAAGCGGTTCCCAAAGAGCTTTAGAACAAGGCATAGTTTTCCCTGCTGGCTCTTTGGCATGGGACCCATCTCCAGCCATAGGCCATTTTTGTGCCTGGCGCGACGCCAAGTGGGAAAGGGTGGTTTTGAGGCTGAAGGCAGCAGGAAAGCCTGCAGCCCCCAGGTCTGTGGGGCTACGCAAGCGGTTCCCAAAGAGCTTTAGAACAAGGCATAGTTTTCCCTGCTGGCTCTTTGGGCGGGGGACCCATCTCCAGCGTATGGCCATTTTTGTGCCTGGCTCGCGCCAAGTGGGAAAGGGTGGTGTCGAGGCTGAAGGCAGCAGGAAAGCCCGCAGCCCCCAGGTCTGTGGGGCTACGCAAGTGGTTCCCAAAGAGCTTTAGAACAAGGCATAATTTTCCCTCCTGGCTCTTTGGGCGGGGGACCCATCTCCAGCCGTATGGCCATTTTTTGCGCCTGGCGCAGTGCCAAGTGGGAAAGGGTGGTGTCGAGGCTGAAGGCAGCAGCAAAGCTTGCAGCCCCCAGGTCTGTGGGGCCAAGCAAGCGGTTCCCAAAGAGCTTTAGAACAAGGCATAGTTTTCCCTGCTGGCTCTTTGGGCGGGGGGACCCATCTCCAGCCGTATGGCCATTTTTGTGCCTGGCGCGACGCCAAGTGGGAAAGGGTGGCTTTGAGGCTGAAGCAGCAGCAAAGCCTGCAGCCCCCAGGTCTGTGGGGCTACGCAAGCGGTTCCCAAAGAGCTTTAGAACAAGGCATAGTTTTCCCAGCTGGCTCTTAGGGCATGGGACCCATATCCAGCCATAGGCCATTTTTGTGCTGATGCGGCACCAAGTGGGAAAGGGTGGCTTTGAGGCTAAAGGCAGCAGGAAAGCCCGCAGCCCCCAGGTCTGTGGGGCTACGCAAGCGGTTCCCAAAGAGCTTTAGAACAAGGCATAATTTCCCTGCTGGCTCTCTGGGCGGGGGACCCATCTCCAGCCGTATGGCCATTTTTGTGCCTGGCGCGGCGCCAAGTGGGAAAGGGTGCTGTCGAGGTTGAAGGCAGCAGGAGAGCCTGCAGCCCCAGGTCTGTGGGGCCAAGCAAGCGGTTCCCAAAGAGTTTTAGAACAAGGCATAGTTTTCCCTGCTGGCTCTTTGGGCGGGGGACCCATCTCCAGCCGTATGGCCATTTTTGTGCGTGGCCAGGGGCCAAGTGGGAAAGCGTGGTGTCGAGGCTGAAGGCAGCAGGAAGGCCCACAAGCCCCCAGGTCTGTGGGGCTATGCAAGCGGTTCCCAAAGAGCTTTAGAACAAGGCATAGTTTTCCTTGCTGGCTCTTTGGGCGGGGGACCCATCTCCAGCCGTATGGCCATTTTGTGCCTGGCGCGGCGCCAAGTGGGGAAAGGGTGGTGTCGAGGCTGAAGGCAGCAGGGAAAGCCCACACCCCCCAGGTCTGTGGGGCTACGCAAGCGGTTCCCAAAGAGCTTTAGAACAAGGCATAGTTTTCCCTGATGGCTCTTTGGGCGGGGGACCCATCTCCAGCCGTATGGCCATTTTTGTGCCTGGTGCGGCGCCAAGTGGGGAAAGGGTGGCTTTGAGGCTGAAGGGCAGCAGGAAAGCCCGCAGCCCCCAGGTCTGTGGGGCTACGCAAGGGGTTCCCAAAGAGCTTTAGAACAAGGCATAGTTTTCCCTGCTGGCTCTTTGGCGGGGGACCCATCTCCAGTCGTATGGCTATTTTTATGCCTGGCGCGGTGCGTAGTGGGAAAGGGTGGTGTCGAGGCTGAAGGCAGCAGGAAAGCTCGCAGCCCCCAGGTCTGTGGGGCTACGCAAGCGGTTCCCAAAGAGCTTTAGAACAAGGCATAATTTTCCCTGCTGGCTCTTGTGTTGGCGGGGGTTGGACCCATCTCCAGCCGTATGGCCATTTTTGTGCCTGGGCGCGGCGCCAAGTGGAAAGGGTGGCTTCGAGGCTGAAGGCAGCAGGAAAGCCCGCAGCCCCCAGGTCTGTGGGGGCTACGCAAGCGGTTCCCAAAGAGCTTTAGAACAAGGCATAGTTTTCCCTGCTGGCTCTTTGGGCGGGGGACCCATCTCCAGCCGTATGGCCATTTTTGAGCCTTTCGCGGCGCCAAGTGGGAAAGGGTGGTTTTGAGGCTGAAGGGCAGCAGCAAAGCCCGCAGCCCCCAGGTCTGTGGGGCCAAGCAAGCGGTTCCCAAAGAGCTTTAGAACAAGGCATAGTTTTCCTTGCTGGCTCTTTGGCATGGGACCCATCTCCAGCCATAGGCCATTTTTGTGCCTGGCGCGGTGCATAGTGGGAAAGGGTAGCTTTGAGGCTGAAGGCAGCAGCAAAGCCTGCAGCCCCCAGGTCTGTGGGGCTACGCAAGCGGTTCCCAAAGAGCTTTAGAACAAGGCATAGTTTTCCCTGCTGGCTCTTTGGGCGGGGGACCCATCTCCAGCCATATGGCCATTTTTGTGCCTGGCGCGGCGCCAAGTGGGAAAGGGTGGCTTTGAGGCTGAAGGCAGCAGCAAAGCCCGCAGCCCCCAGGTCTGTGGGGCTACGCAAGCGGTTCCCAAAGAGCTTTAGAACAAGGCATAGTTTTCCCTGCTGGCTCTTTGGGCGGGGGACCCATCTCCAGCCGTATGGCCATTTTTGTGCCTGGCCAGGCGCCAAGTGGGAAAGGGTGTTTTTGAGGCTGAAGGCAGCAGGAAAGCCCGCAGCCCCCAGGTCTGTGGGGCTACGCAAGCGGTTCCCAAAGAGCTTTAGAACAAGGCATAGTTTTCCCTGCTGGCTCTTTGGGCGGGGGACCCATCTCCAGCCGTATGGCCATTTTTGTGCCTGGCGCAGCGCCAAGTGGGAAAGGGTGGCTTTGAGGCTGAAGGCAGCAGCAAAGCCTGCAGCCCCAGGTCTGTGGGGCTACGCAGCGGTTCCCAAAGAGCTTTAGAACAAGGCATAGTTTTCCCTGCTGGCTCTTTGGGCGGGGGACCCATCTCCAGCCGTATGGCCATTTTTGAGCCTGGCGCGGCGCCAAGTGGGAAAGGGTGGTTTTGAAGATGAAGGCAGCAGCAAAGCCCGCAGCCCCCAGGTCTGTGGGGCCAAGCAAGCGGTTCCCAAAGAGCTTTAGAACAAGGCATAGTTTTCCTTGCTGGCTCTTTGGGCGGGGGACCCATCTCCAGCCGTATGGCCATTTTTGTGCCTGGCGCGACGCCAAGTGGGAAAGGGTGGCTTTGAGGCTGAAGGCAGCAGGAAAGCCTGCAGCCCCCAGGTCTGTGGGGCTACGCAAGCGGTTCCCAAAGAGCTTTAGAACAAGGCATAGTTTTCCCTGCTGGCTCTTTGGGCGGGGGACCCATCTCCAGCCATATGGCCATTTTTGGGCCTGGCGCGGCGCCAAGTGGGAAAGGGTGGCTTTGAGGCTGAAGGCAGCAGCAAAGCCCGCAGCCCCCAGGTCTGTGGGGCTACGCAAGCGGTTCCCAAAGAGCTTTAGAACAAGGCATAGTTTTCCCTGCTGGCTCTTTGGGCGGGGGACCCATCTCCAGCCGTATGGCCATTTTTGTGCCTGGCCAGGCGCCAAGTGGTAAAGGGTGTTTTTGAGGCTGAAGGCAGCAGGAAAGCCCGCAGCCCCCAGGTCTGTGGGGCTACGCAAGCGGTTCCCAAAGAGCTTTAGAACAAGGCATAGTTTTCCCTGCTGGCTCTTTGGGTGGGGGACCCATCTCCAGCCGTATGGCCATTTTTGTGCCTGGCGCAGCGCCAAGTGGGAAAGGGTGGCTTTGAGGCTGAAGGCAGCAGCAAAGCCTGCAGCCCCAGGTCTGTGGGGCTACGCAAGCGGTTCCCAAAGAGCTTTAGAACAAGGCATAGTTTTCCCTGCTGGCTCTTTGGGCGGGGGACCCATCTCCAGCCGTATGGCCATTTTTGTGCCTGGCGCGGCGCCAAGTGGGAAAGGGTGGCTTTGAGGCTGAAGGCAGCAGCAAAGCCTGCAGCCCCCAGGTCTGTGGGGCTACGCAAGCGGTTCCCAAAGAGCTTTAGAACAAGGCATATTTTTCCCTGCTGGCTCTTTGGGCGGGGGACCCATCTGCAGCCGTATGGCCATTTTTGGGCCTGGCGCGGCGCCAAGTGGGAAAGGGTGGTTTTGAGGCTGAAGGCAGCAGCAAAGCCCGCAGCCCCCAGGTCTGTGGGGCTACGCAAGCGGTTCCCAAAGAGCTTTAGAACAAGGCATAGTTTTCCCTGCTGGCTCTTTGGGCGGGGGACCCATCTCCAGCCGTATGGCCATTTTTGAGCCTTTCGCGGCGCCAAGTGGGAAAGGGTGGTTTTGAGGCTGAAGGCAGCAGCAAAGCCCGCAGCCCCCAGGTCTGTGGGGCCAAGCAAGCGGTTCCCAAAGAGCTTTAGAACAAGGCATAGTTTTCCTTGCTGGCTCTTTGGGCATGGGACCCATCTCCAGCCATATGGCCATTTTTGTGCCTGGCGCGGCGCCAAGTGGGAAAGGGTGGCTTTGAGGCTGAAGGCAGCAGGAAAGCCTGCAGCCCCCAGGTCTGTGGGGCTACGCAAGCGGTTCCCAAAGAGCTTTAGAACAAGGCATAGTTTTCCCTGCTGGCTCTTTGGGCGGGGGACCCATCTCCAGCCATATGGCCATTTTTGTGCCTGGCGCGGCGCCAAGTGGGAAAGGGTGGCTTTGAGGCTGAAGGCAGCAGCAAAGCCCGCAGCCCCCAGGTCTGTGGGGCTACGCAAGCGGTTCCCAAAGAGCTTTAGAACAAGGCATAGTTTTCCTTGCTGGCTCTTTGGGCATGGGACCCATCTCCAGCCATATGGCCATTTTTGTGCCTGATGCGGCGCCAAGTGGGAAAGGGTGGCTTTGAGGCTGAAGGCAGCAGCAAAGCATGCAGCCCCCAGGTCTGTGGGGCTACGCAAGCGGTTCCCAAAGAGCTTTAGAACAAGGCATAGTTTTCCCTGCTGGCTCTTTGGGCGGGGGACCCATCTCCAGCCATATGGCCATTTTTGTGCCTGGCGCGGCGCCAAGTGGGAAAGGGTGGCTTTGAGGCTGAAGGCAGCAGCAAAGCCCGCAGCCCCCAGGTCTGTGGGGCTACGCAAGCGGTTCCCAAAGAGCTTTAGAACAAGGCATAGTTTTCCCTGCTGGCTCTTTGGGCGGGGGACCCATCTCCAGCCGTATGGCCATTTTTGTGCCTGGCGCAGCGCCAAGTGGGAAAGGGTGGCTTTGAGGCTGAAGGCAGCAGCAAAGCCTGCAGCCCCAGGTCTGTGGGGCTACGCAAGCGGTTCCCAAAGAGCTTTAGAACAAGGCATAGTTTTCCCTGCTGGCTCTTTGGGTGGGGGACCCATCTCCAGCCGTATGGCCATTTTTGTGCCTGATGCAGCGCCAAGTGGGAAAGGGTGGTTTTGAGGCTGAAGGCAGCAGGAAAGCCCGCAGCCCCCAGGTCTGTGGGGCTACGCAAGCGGTTCCCAAAGAGCTTTAGAACAAGGCATAGTTTTCCCTGCTGGCTCTTTGGGCGGGGGACCCATCTCCAGCCGTAGGCCATTTTTATGCCTGGGGCGGCGCCAAGTGGGAAAGGGTGGCTTTGAGGCTGAAGGCAGCAGGAAAGCCCGCAGCCCCCAGGTCTGTGGGGCTACGCAAGCGGTTCCCAAAGAGCTTTAGAACAAGGCATAGTTTTCCCGGCTTGTTCTTTGGGCGGGGGACCCATCTGCAGCCGTATGGCCATTTTTGGGCCTGGCGCGGCGCCAAGTGGGAAAGGGTGGTGTCGAGTCTGAAGGCAGCAGGAAAGCCCGCAGCCCCCAGGTCTGTGGGGCTACGCAAGCGGTTCCCAAAGAGCTTTAGAACAAGGCATAGTTTTCCCTGCTGGCTCTTTGGGCGGGGGACCCATGTCCAGCCATAGGCCATTTCTGTGCCTGATAGGGCGCCAAGTGGGAAAGGGTGGCTTTGAGGCTGAAGACAGCAGGAAAGCCTGCAGCCCCCAGGTCTGTGGGGCTATGCAAGCGGTTCCCAAAGAGCTTTAGAACAAGGCATAGTTTTCCCTGCTGGCTCTTTGGGCGGAGGTCCCATCTCCAGCCATAGGCCATTTTTGTGCATGGCGCGGCGCCAGGTGGGAAAGGGTGGTGTCGAGTCTGAAGGCAGCAGCAAAGCCTGCAGCCCCCAGGTCTGTGGGGCCAAGCAAGCGGTTCGCAAAGAGCTTTAGAACAAGGCATAGTTTTCCCTGCTGGCTCTTTGGGCGGGGGACCCATCTCCCGCCATAGGCCATTTTTGTGCCTGGCGCGACGCCCAGTGGGAAAGGGTGGCTTTGAGGCTGAAGGCAGCAGCAAAGCCTGCAGCCCCCAGGTCTGTGCGGCTACGCAAGCGGTTCCCAAAGAGCTTTAGAACAAGGCATAGTTTTCCCTGCTGGCTCTTTGGGCGAGGGACACATCTCCAGCCGTATGGCCATTTTTGTGCGTGGCCAGGGGCCAAGTGGGAAAGGGTGGTGTCGAGGCTGAAGGCAGCAGGAAGGCCCACAGCCCCCAGGTCTGTGGGGCTATGCAAGCGGTTCCCAAAGAGCTTTAGAAGAAGGCATAATTTTCCCTGCTGGCTCTTTCGGCATGGGACCCATCTCCAGCCATAGACCATTTTTGTGCCTACCGCGGCGCCAAGTGGGAAAGGGTGGCTTTGAGGCTTAATGCAGCAGCAAAGCCTGCAGCCCCCAGGTCTGTGGGGCTACGCAAGCGGTTCCCAAAGAGCTTTAGAACAAGGCATAGTTTTCCTTGCTGGGTCTTTGGGCATGGGACCCATCTCCAGCCATAGGCCATTTTTGTGCCTGATGCGGCGCCAAGTGGGAAAGGGTGGCTTTGAGGCTGAAGGCAGCAGCAAAGCCTGCAGCCCCCAGGTCTGTGGGGCTATGGAAGCGGTTCCCAAAGAGCTTTAGAACAAGGCATAGTTTTCCCTGCTGGCTCTTTGGGCATGGGACCCATCTCGAGCCGTATGGCCATTTTTGTGCCTGGTGCGGCGCCAAGTGGGAAAGGGTGGCTTTGAGGCTGAAGGCAGCAGGAAAGCCCACACCCCCCAGGTCTGTGGGGCTACGCAAGCGGTTCCCAAAGAGCTTTAGAACAAGGCATAGTTTTCCATGCTGGCTCTTTGGGCGGGGGACCCATCTCCAGCCGTATGGCCATTTTTGTGCCTGGCGCGGCGCCAAGTGGGAAAGGGTGGCTTTGAGGCTGAAGGCAGCAGGAAAGCCCGCAGCCCCCAGGTCTGTGGGGCTACGCAAGCGGTTCACAAAGAGCTTTAGAACAAGGCATAGTTTTCCCTGCTGGCTCTTTGGGCGGGGGACCCATCTCCAGCCATATGGCCATTTTTGTACCTGACGCAGCGCCAAGTGGGAAAGGGTGGCTTTGAGGCTGAAGGCAGCAGCAAAGCCTGCAGCCCCCAGGTCTGTGGGGCTACGCAAGCGGTTCCCAAAGAGCTTTAGAACAAGGCATAGTTTTCCCTGCTGGCTCCTTGGGCGGGGGACCCATCTCCAGTCGTATGGCTATTTTTATGCCTGGCGCGGTGCGTAGTGGGAAAGGGTGGTGTCGAGGCTGAAGGCAGCAGGAAAGCCCACACCCCCCAGGTCTGTGGGGCTACGCAAGCGGTTCCCAAAGAGCTTTAGAACAAGGCATAATTTTCCCTGCTGGTTCTTTGGGCGGGGGACCCATCTCCAGTCGTATGGCCATTTTTGTGCCTGATGCGGCGCCAAGTGGGAAAGGGTGGCTTTGAGGCTGAAGGCAGCAGGAAAGCCCACAGCCCCCAGGTCTGTGGGGCTACGCAAGCGGTTCCCAAAGAGCTTTAGAACAAGGCATAGTTTTCCCTGCTGGCTCTTTGGGCGGGGGACCCATCTCCAGCCGTATGGCCATTTTTGTGCCTGGCCAGGCGCCAAGTGGGAAAGGGTGTTTTTGAGGCTGAAGGCAGCAGGAAAGCCCGCAGCCCCCAGGTCTGTGGGGCTACGCAAGCGGTTCCCAAAGAGCTTTAGAACAAGGCATAGTTTTCCCTGCTGGCTCTTTGGGTGGGGGACCCATCTCCAGCCGTATGGCCATTTTTGTGCCTGGCGCAGCGCCAAGTGGGAAAGGGTGGCTTTGAGGCTGAAGGCAGCAGCAAAGCCTGCAGCCCCAGGTCTGTGGGGCTACGCAAGCGGTTCCCAAAGAGCTTTAGAACAAGGCATAGTTTTCCCTGCTGGCTCTTTGGGCGGGGGACCCATCTCCAGCCGTATGGCCATTTTTGTGCCTGGCGCGGCGCCAAGTGGGAAAGGGTGGCTTTGAGGCTGAAGGCAGCAGCAAAGCCTGCAGCCCCCAGGTCTGTGGGGCTACGCAAGCGGTTCCCAAAGAGCTTTAGAACAAGGCATAGTTTTCCCTGCTGGCTCTTTGGGCGGGGGACCCATCTGCAGCCGTATGGCCATTTTTGGGCCTGGCGCGGCGCCAAGTGGGAAAGGGTGGTTTTGAGGCTGAAGGCAGCAGCAAAGCCCGCAGCCCCCAGGTCTGTGGGGCTACGCAAGCGGTTCCCAAAGAGCTTTAGAACAAGGCATAGTTTTCCCTGCTGGCTCTTTGGGCGGGGGACCCATCTCCAGCCGTATGGCCATTTTTGAGCCTTTCGCGGCGCCAAGTGGGAAAGGGTGGTTTTGAGGCTGAAGGCAGCAGCAAAGCCCGCAGCCCCCAGGTCTGTGGGGCCAAGCAAGCGGTTCCCAAAGAGCTTTAGAACAAGGCATAGTTTTCCTTGCTGGCTCTTTGGGCATGGGACCCATCTCCACCCATATGGCCATTTTTGTGCCTGGCGCGGCGCCAAGTGGGAAAGGGTGGCTTTGAGGCTGAAGGCAGCAGGAAAGCCTGCAGCCCCCAGGTCTGTGGGGCTACGCAAGCGGTTCCCAAAGAGCTTTAGAACAAGGCATAGTTTTCCCTGCTGGCTCTTTGGGCGGGGGACCCATCTCCAGCCATATGGCCATTTTTGTGCCTGGCGCGGCGCCAAGTGGGAAAGGGTGGCTTTGAGGCTGAAGGCAGCAGCAAAGCCCGCAGCCCCCAGGTCTGTGGGGCCAAGCAAGCGGTTCCCAAAGAGCTTTAGAACAAGGCATAGTTTTCCCTGCTGGCTCTTTGGGCATGGGACCCAT
This sequence comes from Rissa tridactyla, assembly GCF_028500815.1. NCBI lineage: Eukaryota > Metazoa > Chordata > Aves > Charadriiformes > Laridae > Rissa > Rissa tridactyla. Next base: position 48,704 of record NW_026529599.1, read on the forward strand.
CTCCAGCCATATGGCCATTTTTGTGCCTGATGCGGCGCCAAGTGGGAAAGGGTGGCTTTGAGGCTGAAGGCAGCAGCAAAGCCTGCAGCCCCCAGGTCTGTGGGGCTACGCAAGCGGTTCCCAAAGAGCTTTAGAACAAGGCATAGTTTTCCCTGCTGGCTCTTTGGGCGGGGGACCCATCTCCAGCCATATGGCCATTTTTGTGCCTGGCGCGGCGCCAAGTGGGAAAGGGTGGCTTTGAGGCTGAAGGCAGCAGCAAAGCCCGCAGCCCCCAGGTCTGTGGGGCTACGCAAGCGGTTCCCAAAGAGCTTTAGAACAAGGCATAGTTTTCCCTGCTGGCTCTTTGGGCGGGGGACCCATGTCCAGCCGTATGGCCATTTTTGTGCCTGGCGCAGCGCCAAGTGGGAAAGGGTGGCTTTGAGGCTGAAGGCAGCAGCAAAGCCTGCAGCCCCAGGTCTGTGGGGCTACGCAAGCGGTTCCCAAAGAGCTTTAGAACAAGGCATAGTTTTCCCTGCTGGCTCTTTGGGTGGGGGACCCATCTCCAGCCGTATGGCCATTTTTGTGCCTGATGCGGCGCCAAGTGGGAAAGGGTGGTTTTGAGGCTGAAGGCAGCAGGAAAGCCCGCAGCCCCCAGGTCTGTGGGGCTACGCAAGCGGTTCCCAAAGAGCTTTAGAACAAGGCATAGTTTTCCCTGCTGGCTCTTTGGGCGGGGGACCCATCTCCAGCCGTAGGCCATTTTTATGCCTGGGGCGGCGCCAAGTGGGAAAGGGTGGCTTTGAGGCTGAAGGCAGCAGGAAAGCCCGCAGCCCCCAGGTCTGTGGGGCTACGCAAGCGGTTCCCAAAGAGCTTTAGAACAAGGCATAGTTTTCCCTGCTGGCTCTTTGGGCGGGGGACCCATGTCCAGCCATAGGCCATTTCTGTGCCTGATAGGGCGCCAAGTGGGAAAGGGTGGCTTTGAGGCTGAAGACAGCAGGAAAGCCTGCAGCCCCCAGGTCTGTGGGGCTATGCAAGCGGTTCCCAAAGAGCTTTAGAACAAGGCATAGTTTTCCCTGCTGGCTCTTTGGGCGGGGGACCCATCTCCAGCCATAGGCCATTTTTGTGCCTGGCGCGGCGCCAGGTGGGAAAGGGTGGTGTCGAGTCTGAAGGCAGCAGCAAAGCCTGCAGCCCCCAGGTCTGTGGGGCCAAGCAAGCGGTTCGCAAAGAGCTTTAGAACAAGGCATAGTTTTCCCTGCTGGCTCTTTGGGCGGGGGACCCATCTCCCGCCATAGGCCATTTTTGTGCCTGGCGCGACGCCCAGTGGGAAAGGGTGGCTTTGAGGCTGAAGGCAGCAGCAAAGCCTGCAGCCCCCAGGTCTGTGCGGCTACGCAAGCGGTTCCCAAAGAGCTTTAGAACAAGGCCTAGTTTTCCCTGCTGGCTCTTTGGGCGAGGGACACATAGCCAGCCGTATGGCCATTTTTGTGCGTGGCCAGGGGCCAAGTGGGAAAGGGTGGTGTCGAGGCTGAAGGCAGCAGGAAGGCCCACAGCCCCCAGGTCTGTGGGGCTATGCAAGCGGTTCCCAAAGAGCTTTAGAAGAAGGCATAATTTTCCCTGCTGGCTCTTTCGGCATGGGACCCATCTCCAGCCATAGACCATTTTTGTGCCTACCGCGGCGCCAAGTGGGAAAGGGTGGCTTTGAGGCTTAATGCAGCAGCAAAGCCTGCAGCCCCCAGGTCTGTGGGGCTACGCAAGCGGTTCCCAAAGAGCTTTAGAACAAGGCATAGTTTTCCTTGCTGGGTCTTTGGGCATGGGACCCATCTCCAGCCATAGGCCATTTTTGTGCCTGATGCGGCGCCAAGTGGGAAAGGGTGGCTTTGAGGCTGAAGGCAGCAGCAAAGCCCGCAGCCCCCAGGTCTGTGGGGCCAAGCAAGCGGTTCCCAAAGAGCTTTAGAACAAGGCATAGTTTTCCCTGCTGGCTCCTTGGGCATGGGACCCATCTCGAGCCGTATGGCCATTTTTGTGCCTGGTGCGGCGCCAAGTGGGAAAGGGTGGCTTTGAGGCTGAAGGCAGCAGGAAAGCCCACACCCCCCAGGTCTGTGGGGTTACGCAAGCGGTTCCCAAAGAGCTTTAGAACAAGGCATAGTTTTCCATGCTGGCTCTTTGGGCGGGGGACCCATCTCCAGCCGTATGGCCATTTTTGAGCCTGGCGCGGCGCCAAGTGGGAAAGGGTGGCTTTGAGGCTGAAGGCAGCAGGAAAGCCCGCAGCCCCCAGGTCTGTGGGGCTACGCAAGCGGTTCCCAAAGAGCTTTAGAACAAGGCATAGTTTTCCCTGCTGGCTCTTTGGGCGGGGGACCCATCTCCAGCCGTATGGCCATTTTTGTGCCTGGCGCAGCGCCAAGTGGGAAAGGGTGGCTTTGAGGCTGAAGGCAGCAGCAAAGCCTGCAGCCCCAGGTCTGTGGGGCTACGCAAGCGGTTCCCAAAGAGCTTTAGAACAAGGCATAGTTTTCCCTGCTGGCTCCTTGGGCGGGGGACCCATCTCCAGTCGTATGGCTATTTTTATGCCTGGCGCGGTGCGTAGTGGGAAAGGGTGGTGTCGAGGCTGAAGGCAGCAGGAAAGCCCGCAGCCCCCAGGTCTGTGGGGCTACGCAAGCGGTTCCCAAAGAGCTTTAGAACAAGGCATAGTTTTCCCTGCTGGTTCTTTGGGCGGGGGACCCATCTCCAGTCGTATGGCCATTTTTGTGCCTGATGCGGCGCCAAGTGGGAAAGGGTGGCTTTGAGGCTGAAGGCAGCAGGAAAGCCCACAGCCCCCAGGTCTGTGGGGCTACGCAAGCGGTTCCCAAAGAGCTTTAGAACAAGGCATAGTTTTCCCTGCTGGCTCTTTGGGCGGGGGACCCATCTCCAGCCGTATGGCCATTTTTGTGCGTGGCCAGGGGCCAAGTGGGAAAGGGTGGTTTTGAGGCTGAAGGCAGCAGCAAAGCCTGCAGCCCCCAGGTCTGTGGGGCTACGCAAGCGGTTCCCAAAGAGCTTTAGAACAAGGCATAGTTTTCCCTGCCGGCTCTTTGGGCGGGGGACCCATCTCCAGCCATAGGCCATTTTTATGCCTGGGGCGGTGCCAAGTGGGAAAGGGTGGTGTCGAGGCTGAAGGCAGCAGGAAAGCCCGCAGCCCCCAGGTCTGTGGGGCTATGCAAGTGGTTCCCAAAGAGCTTTAGAACAAGGCATAGTTTTCCCTGCTTGTTCTTTGGGCGGGGGACCCATCTGCAGCCGTATGGCCATTTTTGGGCCTGGCGCGGCGCCAAGTGGGAAAGGGTGGTGTCGAGTCTGAAGGCAGCAGGAAAGCCCGCAGCCCCCAGGTCTGTGGGGCTACGCAAGCGGTTCCCAAAGAGCTTTAGAACAAGGCATAGTTTTCCCTGCTGGCTCTCTGGGCGGGGGACCCATCTCCAGCCATAGACCATTTTTGTGCCTACCGCGGCGCCAAGTGGGAAAGGGTGGCTTTGAGGCTGAAGGCAGCAGCAAAGCCTGCAGCCCCCAGGTCTGTGGGGCTACGCAAGCGGTTCCCAAAGAGCTTTAGAACAAGGCATAGTTTTCCTTGCTGGCTCTTTGGGCATGGGACCCATCTCCAGCCATAGGCCATTTTTGTGCCTGATGCGGCGCCAAGTGGGAAAGGGTGGCTTTGAGGCTGAAGGCAGCAGCAAAGCCCGCAGCCCCCAGGTCTGTGGGGCTACGCAAGCGGTTCCCAAAGTGCTTTAGAACAAGGCCAGGATTTCCCTGCTGGCTCTTTGGGCGGGGGACCCATCTCCAGCCGTATGGCCATTTTTGTGCCTGGCGCGGCGCCAAGTGGGAAAGGGTGGCTTTGAGGCTGAAGGCAGCAGGAAAGCCCGCAGCCCCCAGGTCTGTGGGGCTACGCAAGCGGTTCCCAAAGAGCTTTAGAACAAGGCATAGTTTTCCCTGCTGGCTCTTTGGGCGGGGGACCCATCTCCAGCCATACGGCCATTTTTGTGCCTGGCGCAGCGCCAAGTGGGAAAGGGTGGCTTTGAGGCTGAAGGCAGCAGCAAAGCCTGCAGCCCCCAGGTCTGTGGGGCTACGCAAGCGGTTCCCAAAGAGCTTTAGAACAAGGCATAGTTTTCCCTGCTGGCTCCTTGGGCGGGGGACCCATCTCCAGTCGTATGGCTATTTTTATGCCTGGCGCGGTGCGTAGTGGGAAAGGGTGGTGTCGAGGCTGAAGGCAGCAGGAAAGCCCGCAGCCCCCAGGTCTGTGGGGCTACGCAAGCGGTTCCCAAAGAGCTTTAGAACAAGGCATAGTTTTCCCTGCTGGCTCTTTGGGCGGGGGACCCATCTCCAGCCGTATGGCCATTTTTGTGCCTGATGCGGCGCCAAGTGGGAAAGGGTGGCTTTGAGGCTGAAGGCAGCAGGAAAGCCCGCAGCCCCCAGGTCTGTGGGGCTACGCAAGCGGTTCCCAAAGAGCTTTAGAACAAGGCATAGTTTTCCCTGCTGGCTCTTTGGGCGGGGGACCCATCTCCAGCCGTATGGCCATTTTTGTGCCTGGCGCGACGCCCAGTGGGAAAGGGTGGCTTTGAGGCTGAAGGCAGCAGCAAAGCCTGCAGCCCCCAGGTCTGTGGGGCTACGCAAGCGGTTCCCAAAGAGCTTTAGAACAAGGCATAGTTTTCCCAGCTGGCTCTTAGGGCATGGGACACATTTCCAGCCATAGGCCATTTTTGTGCCTGATGCGGTGCCAAGTGGGAAAGGGTGGCTTTGAGGCTGAAGGCAGCAGGAAAGCCCGCAGCCCCCAGGTCTGTGGGGCTACGCAAGCGGTTCCCAAAGAGCTTTAGAACAAGGCATAATTTTCCCTGCTGGGTCTCTGGGCGGGGGACCCATCTCCAGCCATATGGCCATTTTTGTGCCTGGCGCGGCGCCAAGTGGGAAAGGGTGCTGTCGAGGCTGAAGGCACCAGGAAAGCCCGCAGCCCCCAGGTCTGTGCGGCTACGCAAGCGGTTCCCAAAGAGCTTTAGAACAAGGCATAGTTTTCCCTGCTGGCTCTTTGGGCGAGGGACACATCTCCAGCCGTATGGCCATTTTTGTGCGTGGCCAGGGGCCAAGTGGGAAAGGGTGGTGTCGAGGCTGAAGGCAGCAGGAAGGCCCACAGCCCCGAGGTCTGTGGGGCTATGCAAGCGGTTCCCAAAGAGCTTTAGAAGAAGGCATAGTTTTCCCTGCTGGCTCTTTGGGCATGGGACCCATCTGCAGCCGTATGGCCATTTTTGGGCCTACCGCGGCGCCAAGTGGGAAAGGGTGGCTTTGAGGCTGAAGGCAGCAGCAAAGCCTGCAGCCCCCAGGTCTGTGGGGCTACGCAAGCGGTTCCCAAAGAGCTTTAGAACAAGGCATAGTTTTCCTTGCTGGGTCTTTGGGCATGGGACCCATCTCCAGCCATAGGCCATTTTTGTGCCTGATGCGGCGCCAAGTGGGAAAGGGTGGCTTTGAGGCTGAAGGCAGCAGGAAACCCCGCAGCCCCCAGGTCTGTGGGGCTACGCAAGCGGTTCCCAAAGAGCTTTAGAACAAGGCATAGTTTTCCCTGCTGGCTCCTTGGGCGGGGGACCCATCTCCAGTCGTATGGCTATTTTTATGCCTGGCGCGGTGCGTAGTGGGAAAGGGTGGTGTCGAGGCTGAAGGCAGCAGGAAAGCCCGCAGCCCCCAGGTCTGTGGGGCTACGCAAGCGGTTCCCAAAGAGCTTTAGAACAAGGCATAGTTTTCCTTGCTGGCTCTTTGGGCGGGGGACCCATCTCCAGCCGTATGGCCATTTTTGTGCATGGCCAGGGGCCAAGTGGGAAAGGGTGGTTTTGAGGCTGAAGACAGCAGGAAAGCCTGCAGCCCCCAGGTCTGTGGGGCTATGCAAGCGGTTCCCAAAGAGCTTTAGAACAAGGCATAATTTTCCCTGCTGGCTCTTTGGGCGGGGGACCCATCTCCAGCCGTATGGCCATTTTTGTGCCTGGCGCGGCGCCAAGTGGGAAAGGGTGGCTTTGAGGCTGAAGGCAGCAGCAAAGCCTGCAGCCCTAAGGTCTGTGGGGCTACGCAAGCGGTTCCCAAAGAGCTTTAGAACAAGGCATATTTTCCCAGCTGGCTCTTTGGGCATGGGACCCATCTCCAGCCATAGGCCATTTTTTTGCCTGGCGCGGCGCCAGGTGGGAAAGGGTGGTGTCGAGTCTGAAGGCAGCAGCAAAGCCTGCAGCCCCCAGGTCTGTGGGGCCAAGCAAGCGGTTCCCAAAGAGCTTTAGAACAAGGCATAGTTTTCCCTGCTGGCTCTTTGGGCATGGGACCCATCTCCAGCCATAGGCCATTTTTGTGCCTACCGCGGCGCCAAGTGGGAAAGGGTGGCTTTGAGGCTGAAGGCAGCAGGAAAGCCTGCAGCCCCCAGGTCTGTGGGGCTACGCAAGCGGTTCCCAAAGAGCTTTAGAACAAGGCATAATTTTCCCTGCTGGCTCTTTGGGCGGGGGACCCATGTCCAGCGGTATGGCCATTTTTGTGCCTGATGCGGCGCCAAGTGGGAAAGGGTGGCTTTGAGGCTTAAGGCAGCAGCAAAGCCTGCAGCCCCCAGGTCTGTGGGGCTACGCAAGCGGTTCCCAAAGAGCTTTAGAACAAGGCATAGTTTTCCCTGCTGGCTCTTTGGGCGGGGGACCCATCTCCAGCCGTATGGCCATTTTTGTGCCTGGCCCGGCGCCAAGTGGGAAAGGGTGGCTTTGAGGCTGAAGGCAGCAGGAAAGCCCGCAGCCCCCAGGTCTGTGGGGCTACGCAAGCGGTTCCCAAAGAGCTTTAGAACAAGGCATAGTTTTCCCTGCTGGCTCTTTGGGCGGGGGACCCATCTCCAGCCGTATGGCCATTTTTGTGCCTGATAGGGCGCCAAGTGGGAAAGGGTGGCTTTGAGGCTGAAGACAGCAGGAAAGCCTGCAGCCCCCAGGTCTGTGGGGCTACGCAAGCGGTTCCCAAAGAGCTTTAGAACAAGGCATAGTTTTCCCTGATGGCTCTTTGGGCGGGGGACCCATCTCCAGCCGTATGGCCATTTTTGTGCCTGGCGCGGCGCCAAGTGGGAAAGGGTGGCTTTGAGGCTGAAGGCAGCAGGAAAGCCTGCAGCCCCCAGGTTTGTGGGGCTACGCAAGCGGTTCCCAAAGAGCTTTAGAACAAGGCATAGTTTTCCTTGCTGGCTCTTTGGGCATGGGACCCATCTCCAGCCATAGGCCATTTTTGTGCCTGGCGCGGCGCCAGGTGGGAAAGGGTGGTTTTGAGGCTGAAGGCAGCAGCAAAGCCTGCAGCCCCCAGGTCTGTGGGGCTACGCAAGCGGTTCCCAAAGAGCTTTAGAACAAGGCATAGTTTTCCCTGCTGGCTCTTTGGGCGGGGGACCCATCTCCAGCCATAGGCCATTTTTGTGCCTGATGCGGCGCCAAGTGGGAAAGGGTGGCTTTGAGGCTGAAGGCAGCAGGAAAGCCTGCAGCCCCCAGGTCTGTGCGGCTACACAAGCGGTTCCCAAAGAGCTTTAGAACAAGGCACAGTTTTCCCTGCTGGCTCTTTGGGCGGGGGAAACATCTCCAGCCATATGGCCATTTTTGAGCCTGGCGCGGCGCCAAGTGGGAAAGGGTGGCTTTGAGGCTGAAGGCAGGAGCAAAGCCTGCAGCCCCCAGGTCTGTGGGGCTACGCAAGCGGTTCCCAAAGAGCTTTAGAACAAGGCATAGTTTTCCCTGCTGGCTCTTTGGGCGGGGGACCCATCTCCAGCCGTATGGCCATTTTTGTGCATGGCCAGGTGCCAAGTGGGAAAGGGTGGTGTCGAGGCTGAAGGCAGCAGGAAGGCCCACAGCCCCCAGGTCTGTGGGGCTACGCAAGTGGTTCCCAAAGAGCTTTAGAACAAGGCATAGTTTTCCCAGCTGGCTCTTAGGGCATGGGACCCATCTCCAGCCATACGCCATTTTTGTGCCTAGCGCGACGCCAAGTGGGAAAGGGTGGCTTTGAGGCTGAATGCAGCAGCAAAGCCTGCAGCCCCCAGGTCTGTGGGGCTACGCAAGCGGTTCCCAAAGAGCTTTAGAACAAGGCACAGTTTTCCTTGCTGGCTCTTTTGGCATGGGACCCATCTCCAGCCATAGGCCATTTTAGTGCCTGATGCGGCGCCAAGTGGGAAAGGGTGGCTTTGAGGCTGAAGGTAGCAGGAAAGCCTGCAGCCCCCAGGTCTGTGGGGCTACGCAAGCGGTTCCCAAAGAGCTTTAGAACAAGGCATAGTTTTCCCTGCTGGCTCTTTGGGCATGGGACCCATCTCCAGCCATAGGCCATTTTTGTGCCTGATCGGGCGCCAAGTGGGAAAGGGTGGCTTTGAGGCTGAAGGCAGCAGGAAAGCCTGCAGCCCCCAGGTCTGTGGGGCTACGCAAGCGGTTCCCAAAGAGCTTTAGAACAAGGCATAGTTTTCCCTGCTGGCTCTTTGGGCGGGGGACCCATCTCCAGTCGTATGGCCATTTTTGTGCCTGGCGCGGTGCGTAGTGTGAAAGGGTGGCTTTGAGGCTGAAGGCAGCAGGAAAGCCCGCAGCCCCCAGGTCTGTGGGGCTATGCAAGCGGTTCCCAAAGAGCTTTAGAACAAGGCATAGTTTTCCCTGCTGGCTCTTTGGGCGGGGGACCCATCTCCAGCCGTATGGCCATTTTTGTGCCTGATGCGGCGCCAAGTGGGAAAGGGTGGCTTTGAGGCTGAAGGCAGCAGGAAAGCCTGCAGCCCCCAGGTTTGTGGGGCTACGCAAGCGGTTCCCAAAGAGCTTTAGAACAAGGCATAGTTTTCCCTGATGGCTCTAAGGGCATGGGACCCATCTTCAGCCGTATGGCCATTTTTGTGCCTGGCGCGGCGCCAGGTGGGAAAGGGTGGTGTCGAGTCTGAAGGCAGCAGGAAAGCCTGCAGCCCCCAGGTCTGTGGGGCCAAGCAAGCGGTTCCCAAAGAGCTTTAGAACAAGGCATAGTTTTCCCTGCTGGCTCTTTGGGCATGGGACCCATCTCCAGCCATAGGCCATTTTTGTGCCTGGCGCGACGCCAAGTGGGAAAGGGTGGCTTTGAGGCTGAAGGCAGCAGCAAAGCCTGCAGCCCCCAGGTCTGTGGGGCTACGCAAGCGGTTCCCAAAGAGCTTTAGAACAAGGCATAGTTTTCCCAGCTGGCTCTTAGGGCATGGGACCCATATCCAGCCATAGGCCATTTTTGTGCCTGATGCGGCGCCAAGTGGGAAAGGGTGGCTTTGAGGCTGAAGGCAGCAGGAAAGCCCGCAGCCCCCAGGTCTGTGGGGCTACGCAAGCGGTTCCCAAAGAGCTTTAGAAGAAGGCATAATTTTCCCTGCTGGCTCTCTGGGCGGGGGACCCATCTCCAGCCGTATGGCCATTTTTGTGCCTGGCGCAGCGCCAAGTGGGAAAGGGTGCTGTCGAGGCTGAAGGCAGCAGGAAAGCCTGCAGCCCCCAGGTCTGTGGGGCCAAGCAAGCGGTTCCCAAAGAGCTTTAGAACAAGGCATAGTTTTCCCTGCTGGCTCTTTGGGCGGGGGACCCATCTCCAGCCGTATGGCCATTTTTGTGCGTGGCCAGGGGCCAAGTGGGAAAGGGTGGTGTCGAGGCTGAAGGCAGCAGCAAAGCCCGCAGCCCCCAGGTCTGTGGGGCTACGCAAGCGGTTCCCAAAGAGCTTTAGAACAAGGCATAGTTTTCCCTGATGGCTCTTTGGGCATGGGACCCATCTCCAGCCATAGGCCATTTTTGTGCCTGATGCGGCGCCAAGTGGGAAAGGGTGGTTTTGAGGCTGAAGGCAGCAGGAAAGCCTGCAGCCCCCAGGTCTGTGGGGCTACGCAAGCGGTTCCCAAAGAGCTTTAGAACAAGGCATAGTTTTCCCTGCTGGCTCTTTGGGCGGGGGACCCATCTCCAGCCGTATGGCCATTTTTGTGCCTGGCGCAGCGCCAAGTGGGAAAGGGTGGCTTTGAGGCTGAAGGCAGCAGGAAAGCCTGCAGCCCCCAGGTTTGTGGGGCTACGCAAGCGGTTCCCAAAGAGCTTTAGAACAAGGCATAGTTTTCCCTGCTGGCTCTTTGGGCGGGGGACCCATCTCCAGCCGTATGGCCATTTTTGTGCCTGGCGCGGCGCCAAGTGGGAAAGGGTGGCTTTGAGGCTGAAGGCAGCAGGAAAGCCTGCAGCCCCCAGGTTTGTGGGGCTACGCAAGCGGTTCCCAAAGAGCTTTAGAACAAGGCATAATTTTCCCTCCTGGCTCTCTGGGCGGGGGACCCATCTCCAGCCGTATGGCCATTTTTGTGCCTGGCGCGGCGCCAAGTGGGAAAGGGTGCTGTCGAGGCTGAAGGCAGCAGGAAAGCCTGCAGCCCCCAGGTCTGTGGGGCTACGCAAGCGGTTCCCAAAGAGCTTTAGAACAAGGCATAGTTTTCCCTGCTGGCTCTTTGGGCGGGGGACCCATCTCCAGCCGTCTATCTATTTTTGTGCCTGGCGCGGTGCGTAGTGGCAAAGGGTCGTTTTGAGGCTGAAGGCAGCAGGAAAGCCTGCAGCCCCCAGGTCTGTGGGGCTACGCAAGGGGTTCCCAAAGAGCTTTAGAACAAGGCACAGTTTTCCCTGCTGGCTCTTTGGGCGGGGGACCCATCTCCAGCCGTATGGCCATTTTTGTGCCTGGCGCGGCGCCAAGTGGGAAAGGGTGGCTTTGAGGCTGAAGGCAGCAGGAAAGCCTGCAGCCCCCAGGTTTGTGGGGCTACGCAAGCGGTTCCCAAAGAGCTTTAGAACAAGGCATAGTTTTCCCTGCTGGCTCTTTGGGCGGGGGACCCATCTCCAGCCATAGGCCATTTCTGTGCCTGATAGGGCGCCAAGTGGGAAAGGGTGGCTTTGAGGCTGAAGACAGCAGGAAAGCCTGCAGCCCCCAGGTCTGTGGGGCCAAGCAAGCGGTTCCCAAAGAGCTTTAGAACAAGGCATAGTTTTCCCTGCTGGCTCTTTGGGCGGTGGACCCATCTCCAGCCGTATGGCCATTTTTGTGCCTGGCGCGGCGCCAAGTGGGAAAGGGTGGTGTCGAGGCTGAAGGCAGCAGCAAAGCCCGCAGCCCCCAGGTCTGTGGGGCTATGCAAGCGGTTCCCAAAGAGCTTTAGAACAAGGCATAGTTTTCCCTGCTGGCTCTTTGGGCATGGGACCCATCTCCAGCCATAGGCCATTTTTGTGCCTGGCGCGGCGCCAGGTGGGAAAGGGTGGTGTCGAGTCTGAAGGCAGCAGCAAAGCCTGCAGCCCCCAGGTCTGTGGGGCCAAGCAAGCGGTTCCCAAAGAGCTTTAGAACAAGGCATAGTTTTCCCTGCTGGCTCTTTGGGCGGGGGACCCATCTCCAGCCGTATGGCCATTTTTGTGCCTGGCCCGGCGCCAAGTGGGAAAGGGTGGCTTTGAGGCTGAAGGCAGCAGGAAAGCCTGCAGCCCCCAGGTTTGTGGGCCTACACAAGCGGTTCCCAAAGAGCTTTAGAACAAGGCATAATTTTCCCTGCTGGCTCTCTGGGCGGGGGACCCATCTCCAGCCGTATGGCCATTTTTGTGCCTGGCGCGGCGTCAAGTGGGAAAGGGTGCTGTCAAGGCTGAAGGCAGCAGGAAAGCCTGCAGCCCCCAGGTCTGTGCGGCTACGCAAGCGGTTCACAAAGAGCTTTAGAACAAGGCCTAGTTTTCCCTGCTGGCTCTTTGGGCGGGGGACCCATCTCCAGCCGTATGGCCATTTTTGTGCCTGGCCCGGCGCCAAGTGGGAAAGGGTGTTTTTGAGGCTGAAGGCAGCAGGAAAGCCCGCAGCCCCCAGGTCTGTGGGGCTACGCAAGCGGTTCCCAAAGAGCTTTAGAACAAGGCATAGTTTTCCCTGCTGGCTCTTTGGGCGGGGGACCCATCTCCAGCCGTATGGCCATTTTTGTGCCTGGCGCAGCGCCAAGTGGGAAAGGGTGGCTTTGAGGCTGAAGGCAGCAGCAAAGCCTGCAGCCCCAGGTCTGTGGGGCTACGCAAGCGGTTCCCAAAGAGCTTTAGAACAAGGCATAGTTTTCCCTGCTGGCTCTTTGGGCGGGGGACCCATCTCCAGCCGTATGGCCATTTTTGAGCCTTTCGCGGCGCCAAGTGGGAAAGGGTGGTTTTGAGGCTGAAGGCAGCAGCAAAGCCCGCAGCCCCCAGGTCTGTGGGGCCAAGCAAGCGGTTCCCAAAGAGCTTTAGAACAAGGCATAGTTTTCCTTGCTGGCTCTTTGGGCATGGGACCCATCTCCAGCCATAGGCCATTTTTGTGCCTGCTGCGGCGCCAAGTGGGAAAGGGTGGCTTTGAGGCTGAAGGCAGCAGCAAAGCCTGCAGCCCCCAGGTCTGTGGGGCTATGCAAGCGGTTCCCAAAGAGCTTTAGAACAAGGCATAGTTTTCCCTGCTGGCTCTTTGGGCGGGGGACCCATCTCCAGCCGTATGGCCATTTTTGTGCCTGGCCAGGCGCCAAGTGGGAAAGGGTGTTTTTGAGGCTGAAGGCAGCAGGAAAGCCCGCAGCCCCCAGGTCTGTGGGGCTACGCAAGCGGTTCCCAAAGAGCTTTAGAACAAGGCATAGTTTTCCCTGCTGGCTCTTTGGGCGGGGGACCCATCTCCAGCCGTATGGCCATTTTTGTGCCTGGCGCAGCGCCAAGTGGGAAAGGGTGGCTTTGAGGCTGAAGGCAGCAGCAAAGCCTGCAGCCCCAGGTCTGTGGGGCTACGCAAGCGGTTCCCAAAGAGCTTTAGAACAAGGCATAGTTTTCCCTGCTGGCTCTTTGGGCGGGGGACCCATCTCCAGCCGTATGGCCATTTTTGTGCCTGGCGCGGCGCCAAGTGGGAAAGGGTGGTTTTGAGGCTGAAGGCAGCAGCAAAGCCTGCAGCCCCCAGGTCTGTGGGGCTACGCAAGCGGTTCCCAAAGAGCTTTAGAACAAGGCATATTTTTCCCTGCTGGCTCTTTGGGCGGGGGACCCATCTGCAGCCGTATGGCCATTTTTGGGCCTGGCGCGGCGCCAAGTGGGAAAGGGTGGTTTTGAGGCTGAAGGCAGCAGCAAAGCCCGCAGCCCCCAGGTCTGTGGGGCTACGCAAGCGGTTCCCAAAGAGCTTTAGAACAAGGCATAGTTTTCCCTGCTGGCTCTTTGGGCGGGGGACCCATCTCCAGCCGTATGGCCATTTTTGAGCCTTTCGCGGCGCCAAGTGGGAAAGGGTGGTTTTGAGGCTGAAGGCAGCAGCAAATCCCGCAGCCCCCAGGTCTGTGGGGCCAAGCAAGCGGTTCCCAAAGAGCTTTAGAACAAGGCATAGTTTTCCTTGCTGGCTCTTTGGGCATGGGACCCATCTCCAGCCATATGGGCATTTTTGTGCCTGGCGCGGCGCCAAGTGGGAAAGGGTGGCTTTGAGGCTGAAGGCAGCAGCAAAGCCTGCAGCCCCCAGGTCTGTGGGGCTACGCAAGCGGTTCCCAAAGAGCTTTAGAACAAGGCATAGTTTTCCCTGCTGGCTCTTTGGGCGTGGGACCCATCTCCAGCCATATGGCCATTTTTGTGCCTGGCGCGGCGCCAAGTGGGAAAGGGTGGCTTTGAGGCTGAAGGCAGCAGCAAAGCCCGCAGCCCCCAGGTCTGTGGGGCCAAGCAAGCGGTTCCCAAAGAGCTTTAGAACAAGGCATAGTTTTCCTTGCTGGCTCTTTGGGCATGGGACCCATCTCCAGCCATATGGCCATTTTTGTGCCTGATGCGGCGCCAAGTGGGAAAGGGTGGCTTTGAGGCTGAAGGCAGCAGCAAAGCCTGCAGCCCCCAGGTCTGTGGGGCTACGCAAGCGGTTCCCAAAGAGCTTTAGAACAAGGCATAGTTTTCCCTGCTGGCTCTTTGGGCGGGGGACCCATCTCCAGCCATATGGCCATTTTTGTGCCTGGCGCGGCGCCAAGTGGAAAAGGGTGGCTTTGAGGCTGAAGGCAGCAGCAAAGCCCGCAGCCCCCAGGTCTGTGGGGCTACGCAAGCGGTTCCCAAAGATCTTTAGAACAAGGCATAGTTTTCCCAGCTGGCTCTTAGGGCATGGGACCCATATCCAGCCATAGGCCATTTTTGTGCCTGATGCGGCGCCAAGTGGGAAAGGGTGGCTTTGAGGCTGAAGGCAGCAGGAAAGCCCGCAGCCCCCAGGTCTGTGGGGCTACGCAAGCGGTTCCCAAAGAGCTTTAGAACAAGGCATAATTTTCCCTGCTTGCTCTTTGGGCGAGGGACACATCTCCAGCCGTATGGCCATTTTTGTGCGTGGCCAGGGGCCAAGTGGGAAAGGGTGGTGTCGAGGCTGAAGGCAGCAGGAAGGCCCACAGCCCCCAGGTCTGTGGGGCTATGCAAGCGGTTCCCAAAGAGCTTTAGAAGAAGGCATAATTTTCCCTGCTGGCTCTTTCGGCATGGGACCCATCTCCAGCCATAGACCATTTTTGTGCCTACCGCGGCGCCAAGTGGGAAAGGGTGGCTTTGAGGCTGAATGCAGCAGCAAAGCCTACAGCCCCCAGGTCTGTGGGGCTACGCAAGCGGTTCCCAAAGAGCTTTAGAACAAGGCATAGTTTTCCTTGCTGGGTCTTTGGGCATGGGACCCATCTCCAGCCATAGGCCATTTTTGTGCCTGATGCGGCGCCAAGTGGGAAAGGGTGGCTTTGAGGCTGAAGGCAGCAGCAAAGCCTGCAGCCCCCAGGTCTGTGGGGCTATGGAAGCGGTTCCCAAAGTGCTTTAGAACAAGGCATAGTTTTCCCTGATGGCTCTTTGGGCATGGGACCCATCTCGAGCCGTATGGCCATTTTTGTGCCTGGTGCGGCGCCAAGTGGGAAAGGGTGGCTTTGAGGCTGAAGGCAGCAGGAAAGCCCACACCCCCCAGGTCTGTGGGGCTACGCAAGCGGTTCCCAAAGAGCTTTAGAACAAGGCATAGTTTTCCATGCTGGCTCTTTGGGCGGGGGACCCATCTCCAGCCGTATGGCCATTTTTGTGCCTGGCGCAGCGCCAAGTGGGAAAGGGTGGCTTTGAGGCTGAAGGCAGCAGGAAAGCCCGCAGCCCCCAGGTCTGTGGGGCTACGCAAGCGGTTCCCAAAGAGCTTTAGAACAAGGCATAGTTTTCCCTGCTGGCTCTTTGGGCGGGGGACCCATCTCCAGCCGTATGGCCATTTTTGTACCTGGCGCAGCGCCAAGTGGGAAAGGGTGGCTTTGAGGCTGAAGGCAGCAGCAAAGCCTGCAGCCCCAGGGTCTGTGGGGCTACGCAAGCGGTTCCCAAAGAGCTTTAGAACAAGGCATAGTTTTCCCTGCTGGCTCCTTGGGCGGGGGACCCATCTCCAGTCGTATGGCTATTTTTATGCCTGGCGCGGTGCGTAGTGGGAAAGGGTGGTGTCGAGGCTGAAGGCAGCAGGAAAGCCTGCAGCCCCCAGGTCTGTGGGGCTACGCAAGCGGTTCCCAAAGAGCTTTAGAACAAGGCATAGTTTTCCCTGCTGGCTCTTTGGGCGGGGGACCCATCTCCAGTCGTATGGCCATTTTTGTGCCTGATGCGGCGCCAAGTGGGAAAGGGTGGCTTTGAGGCTGAAGGCAGCAGGAAAGCCCACAGCCCCCAGGTCTGTGGGGCTACGCAAGCGGTTCCCAAAGAGCTTTAGAACAAGGCATAGTTTTCCCTGCTGGCTCTTTGGGCGGGGGACCCATCTCCAGCCGTATGGCCATTTTTGTGCGTGGCCAGGGGCCAAGTGGGAAAGGGTGGTGTCGAGGCTGAAGGCAGGAGCAAAACCTGCAGCCCCCAGGTCTGTGGGGCTACGCAAGCGGTTCACAAAGAGCTTTAGAACAAGGCATAGTTTTCCCTGCTGGCTCTTTGGGCGGGGGACCCATCTCCAGCCGTATGGCCATTTTTGTGCCTGGCGCGGCGCCAAGTGGGAAAGGGTGGTTTTGAGGCTGAAGGCAGCAGCAAAGCCTGCAGCCCCCAGGTCTGTGGGGCCAAGCAAGCGGTTCCCAAAGAGCTTTAGAACAAGGCATAGTTTTCCCTGCCGGCTCTTTGGGCGGGGGACCCATCTCCAGCCATAGGCCATTTTTATGCCTGGGGCGGCGCCAAGTGGGAAAGGGTGGCTTTGAGGCTGAAGGCAGCAGGAAAGCCCGCAGCCCCCAGGTCTGTGGGGCTATGCAAGTGGTTCCCAAAGAGCTTTAGAACAAGGCATAGTTTTCCCTGCTTGTTCTTTGGGCGGGGGACCCATCTGCAGCCGTATGGCCATTTTTGGGCCTGGCGCGGCGCCAAGTGGGAAAGGGTGGTGTCGAGTCTGAAGGCAGCAGGAAAGCCCGCAGCCCCCAGGTCTGTGGGGCTACGCAAGCGGTTCCCAAAGAGCTTTAGAACAAGGCATAGTTTTCCCTGCTGGCTCTCTGGGCGGGGGACCCATCTCCAGCCATAGACCATTTTTGTGCCTACCGCGGCGCCAAGTGGGAAAGGGTGGCTTTGAGGCTGAAGGCAGCAGCAAAGCCTGCAGCCCCCAGGTCTGTGGGGCTACGCAAGCGGTTCCCAAAGAGCTTTAGAACAAGGCATAGTTTTCCTTGCTGGGTCTTTGGGCATGGGACCCATCTCCAGCCATAGGCCATTTTTGTGCCTGATGCGGCGCCAAGTGGGAAAGGGTGGCTTTGAGGCTGAAGGCAGCAGCAAAGCCTGCAGCCCCCAGGTCTGTGGGGCTATGGAAGCGGTTCCCAAAGTGCTTTAGAACAAGGCCAGGATTTCCCTGCTGGCTCTTTGGGCGGGGGACCCATCTCCAGCCGTATGGCCATTTTTGTGCCTGGCGCGGCGCCAAGTGGGAAAGGGTGGCTTTGAGGCTGAAGGCAGCAGGAAAGCCCGCAGCCCCCAGGTCTGTGGGGCTACGCAAGCGGTTCCCAAAGAGCTTTAGAACAAGGCATAGTTTTCCCTGCTGGCTCTTTGGGCGGGGGACCCATCTCCAGCCATACGGCCATTTTTGTGCCTGGCGCAGCGCCAAGTGGGAAAGGGTGGCTTTGAGGCTGAAGGCAGCAGCAAAGCCTGCAGCCCCCAGGTCTGTGGGGCTATGCAAGCGGTTCCCAAAGAGCTTTAGAACAAGGCATAGTTTTCCCTGCTGGCTCCTTGGGCAGGGGACCCATCTCCAGTTGTATGGCTATTTTTATGCCTGGCGCGGTGCGTAGTGGGAAAGGGTGGTGTCGAGGCTGAAGGCAGCAGGAAAGCCCGCAGCCCCCAGGTCTGTGGGGCTACGCAAGCGGTTCCCAAAGAGCTTTAGAACAAGGCATAGTTTTCCCTGCTGGCTCTTTGGGCGGGGGACCCATCTCCAGCCGTATGGCCATTTTTGTGCCTGATGCGGCGCCAAGTGGGAAAGGGTGGCTTTGAGGCTGAAGGCAGCAGGAAAGCCCGCAGCCCCCAGGTCTGTGGGGCTACGCAAGCGGTTCCCAAAGAGCTTTAGAACAAGGCATAGTTTTCCCTGCTGGCTCTTTGGGCGGGGGACCCATCTCCAGCCGTATGGCCATTTTTGTGCCTGGCTCGACGCCCAGTGGGAAAGGGTGGCTTTGAGGCTGAAGGCAGCAGCAAAGCCTGCAGCCCCCAGGTCTGTGGGGCTACGCAAGCGGTTCCCAAAGAGCTTTAGAACAAGGCATAGTTTTCCCAGCTGGCTCTTAGGGCATGGGACACATTTCCAGCCATAGGCCATTTTTGTGCCTGATGCGGTGCCAAGTGGGAAAGGGTGGCTTTGAGGCTGAAGGCAGCAGGAAAGCCCGCAGCCCCCAGGTCTGTGGGGCTACGCAAGCGGTTCCCAAAGAGCTTTAGAACAAGGCATAATTTTCCCTGCTGGCTCTCTGGGCGGGGGACCCATCTCCAGCCGTATGGCCATTTTTGTGCCTGGCGCGGCGCCAAGTGGGAAAGGGTGGCTTTGAGGCTGAAGGCAGCAGCAAAGCCTGCAGCCCTAAGGTCTGTGGGGCTACGCAAGCGGTTCCCAAAGAGCTTTAGAACAAGGCATATTTTCCCAGCTGGCTCTTAGGGCATGGGACCCATCTCCAGCCATAGGCCATTTTTGTGCCTGGCGCGGCGCCAGGTGGGAAAGGGTGGTGTCGAGTCTGAAGGCAGCAGCAAAGCCTGCAGCCCCCATGTCTGTGGGGCCAAGCAAGCGGTTCCCAAAGAGCTTTAGAACAAGGCATAGTTTTCCCTGCTGGCTCTTTGGGCATGGGACCCATCTCCAGCCATAGGCCATTTTTGTGCCTGGCGCGACGCCAAGTGGGAAAGGGTGGCTTTGAGGCTGAAGGCAGCAGGAAAGCCTGCAGCCCCCAGTTCTGTGGGGCTACGCAAGCGGTTCCCAAAGAGCTTTAGAACAAGGCATAATTTTCCCTGCTGGCTCTCTGGGCGGGGGACCCATCTCCAGCCGTATGGCCATTTTTGTGCCTGGCGCGGCGCCAAGTGGGAAAGGGTGGTGTCGAGTCTGAAGGCAGCAGGAAAGCCTGCAGCCCCCAGGTCTGTGGGGCTACGCAAGCGGTTCGCAAAGAGCTTTAGAACAAGGCATAGTTTTCCCTGCTGGCTCTTTGGGCATGGGACCCATCTCCAGCCATAGGCCATTTTTGTGCCTGGCGCGACGCCAAGTGGGAAAGGGTGGCTTTGAGGCTGAAGGCAGCAGGAAAGCCTGCAGCCCCCAGGTCTGTGGGGCTACGCAAGCGGTTCCCAAAGAGCTTTAGAACAAGGCATAATTTTCCCTGCTGGCTCTCTGGGCGGGGGACCCATCTCCAGCCGTATGGCCATTTTTGTGCCTGGCGCGGCGCCAAGTGGGAAAGGGTGGTGTCGAGGCTGAAGGCAGCAGCAAAGCCTGCAGCCCCCAGGTCTGTGGGGCTACGCAAGCGGTTCCCAAAGAGCTTTAGAACAAGGCATAGTTTTCCCTGCTGGCTCCTTGGGCGGGGGACCCATCTCCAGTCGTATGGCTATTTTTATGCCTGGCGCGGTGCGTAGTGGGAAAGGGTGGTTTTGAGGCTGAAGGCAGCAGGAAAGCCCGCAGCCCCCAGGTCTGTGGGGCTACGCAAGCGGTTCCCAAAGAGCTTTAGAACAAGGCATAGTTTTCCCTGCTGGCTCTTTGGGCGGGGGACCCATCTCCAGCCGTATGGCCATTTTTGTGCCTGGCGCGGAGCCAAGTGGGAAAGGGTGGTTTTGAGGCTGAAGACAGCAGGAAAGCCTGCAGCCCCCAGGTCTGTGGGGCTATGCAAGCGGTTCCCAAAGAGCTTTAGAACAAGGCATAATTTTCCCTGCTGGCTCTTTGGGCGGGGGACCCATCTCCAGCCGTATGGCCATTTTTGTGCCTGGCGCGGCGCCAAGTGGGAAAGGGTGGCTTTGAGGCTGAAGGCAGCAGCAAAGCCTGCAGCCCTAAGGTCTGTGGGGCTACGCAAGCGGTTCCCAAAGAGCTTTAGAACAAGGCATATTTTCCCAGCTGGCTCTTAGGGCATGGGACCCATCTCCAGCCATAGGCCATTTTTGTGCCTGGCGCGGCGCCAGGTGGGAAAGGGTGGTGTCGAGTCTGAAGGCAGCAGCAAAGCCTGCAGCCCCCATGTCTGTGGGGCCAAGCAAGCGGTTCCCAAAGAGCTTTAGAACAAGGCATAGTTTTCCCTGCTGGCTCTTTGGGCATGGGACCCATCTCCAGCCATAGGCCATTTTTGTGCCTGGCGCGACGCCAAGTGGGAAAGGGTGGCTTTGAGGCTGAAGGCAGCAGGAAAGCCTGCAGCCCCCAGGTCTGTGGGGCTACGCAAGCGGTTCCCAAAGAGCTTTAGAACAAGGCATAATTTTCCCTGCTGGCTCTCTGGGCGGGGGACCCATCTCCAGCCGTATGGCCATTTTTGTGCCTGGCGCGGCGCCAAGTGGGAAAGGGTGGTGTCGAGTCTGAAGGCAGCAGGAAAGCCTGCAGCCCCCAGGTCTGTGGGGCTACGCAAGCGGTTCGCAAAGAGCTTTAGAACAAGGCATAGTTTTCCCTGCTGGCTCTTTGGGCGGGGGACCCATCTCCAGCCATATGGCCATTTTTGTGCCTGGCGCGGCGCCAAGTGGGAAAGGGTGGTTTTGAGGCTGAAGGCAGCAGCAAAGCCCGCAGCCCCCAGGTCTGTGGGGCCAAGCAAGCGGTTCCCAAAGAGCTTTAGAACAAGGCATAGTTTTCCTTGCTGGCTCTTTGGGCATGGGACCAATCTCCAGCCATAGGCCATTTTTGTGCCTGATGCGGCGCCAAGTGGGAAAGGGTGGCTTTGAGGCTTAAGGCAGCAGCAAAGCCTGCAGCCCCCAGGTCTGTGGGGCTACGCAAGCGGTTCCCAAAGAGCTTTAGAACAAGGCATAGTTTTCCCTGCTGGCTCTTTGGGCATGGGACCCATCTCCAGCCATAGGCCATTTTTGTGCCTGATGCGGCGCCAAGTGGGAAAGGGTGGCTTTGAGGCTGAAGGCAGCAGGAAAGCCTGCAGCCCCCAGGTCTGTGCGGCTACACAAGCGGTTCCCAAAGAGCTTTAGAACAAGGCACAGTTTTCCCTGCTGGCTCTTTGGGCGGGGGACCCATCTCCAGCCGTATGGCCATTTTTGAGCCTGGCGCGGCGCCAAGTGGGAAAGGGTGGCTTTGAGGCTGAAGGCAGGAGCAAAGCCTGCAGCCCCCAGGTCTGTGGGGCTACGCAAGCGGTTCCCAAAGAGCTTTAGAACAAGGCCTAGTTTTCCCTGCTGGCTCTTTGGGCGGGGGACCCATCTCCAGCCGTATGGCCATTTTTGTGCATGGCCAGGGGCCAAGTGGGAAAGGGTGGTGTCGAGGCTGAAGGCAGCAGGAAGGCCCACAGCCCCCAGGTCTGTGGGGCTACGCAAGTGGTTCCCAAAGAGCTTTAGAACAAGGCATAGTTTTCCCAGCTGGCTCTTAGGGCATGGGACCCATCTCCAGCCATAGGCCATTTTTGTGCCTAGCGCGACGCCAAGTGGGAAAGGGTGGCTTTGAGGCTGAAGGCAGCAGGAAAGCCCGCAGCCCCCAGGTCTGTGGGGCTACGCAAGCTGTTCCGAAAGAGCTTTAGAAGAAGGCATAATTTTCCCTGCTGGCTCTCTGGGCGGGGGACCCATCTCCAGCCGTATGGCCATTTTTGTGCCTGGCGCAGCGCCAAGTGGGAAAGGGTGCTGTCGAGGCTGAAGGCAGCAGGAAAGCCTGCAGCCCCCAGGTCTGTGGGGCCAAGCAAGCGGTTCCCAAAGAGCTTTAGAACAAGGCATAGTTTTCCCTGCTGGCTCTTTGGGCGGGGGACCCATCTCCAGCCGTATGGCCATTTTTGTGCGTGGCCAGGGGCCAAGTGGGAAAGGGTGGTGTCGAGGCTGAAGGCAGCAGGAAAGCCCGCAGCCCCCAGGTCTGTGGGGCTACGCAAGCGGTTCCCAAAGAGCTTTAGAACAAGGCATAGTTTTCCCTGCTGGCTCTTTGGGCATGGGACCCATCTCCAGCCATAGGCCATTTTTGTGCCTGATGCGGCGCCAAGTGGGAAAGGGTGGTTTTGAGGCTGAAGGCAGCAGGAAAGCCTGCAGCCCCCAGGTCTGTGGGGCTACGCAAGCGGTTCCCAAAGAGCTTTAGAACAAGGCATAGTTTTCCCTGCTGGCTCTTTGGGCGGGGGACCCATCTCCAGCCGTATGGCCATTTTTGTGCCTGGCCCGGCGCCAAGTGGGAAAGGGTGGCTTTGAGGCTGAAGGCAGCAGGAAAGCCTGCAGCCCCCAGGTCTGTGGGGCCAAGCAAGCGGTTCCCAAAGAGCTTTAGAACAAGGCATAGTTTTCCCTGCTGGCTCTTTGGGCGGGGGACCCATCTCCAGCCGTATGGCCATTTTTGTGCGTGGCCAGGGGCCAAGTGGGAAAGGGTGGTGTCGAGGCTGAAGGCAGCAGCAAAGCCCACAGCCCCCAGGTCTGTGGGGCTACGCAAGCGGTTCACAAAGAGCTTTAGAACAAGGCATAGTTTTCCCTGCTGGCTCTTTGGGCATGGGACCCATCTCCAGCCATAGGCCATTTTTGTGCCTGATGCGGCGCCAAGTGGGAAAGGGTGGTTTTGAGGCTGAAGGCAGCAGGAAAGCCTTCAGCCCCCAGGTTTGTGGGGCTACGCAAGCGGTTCCCAAAGAGCTTTAGAACAAGGCATAGTTTTCCCTGATGGCTCTTTGGGCGGGGGACCCATCTCCAGCCGTATGGCCATTTTTGTGCCTGGCGCGGCGCCAAGTGGGAAAGGGTGGCTTTGAGGCTGAAGGCAGCAGGAAAGCCTGCAGCCCCCAGGTTTGTGGGGCTACGCAAGCGGTTCCCAAAGAGCTTTAGAACAAGTCATAATTTTCCCTGCTGGCTCTCTGGGCGGGGGACCCATCTCCAGCCGTATGTCCATTTTTGTGCCTGGCGCGGCGCCAAGTGGGAAAGGGTGCTGTCGAGGCTGAAGGCAGCAGGAAAGCCTGCAGCCCCCAGGTCTGTGGGGCTACGCAAGCGGTTCCCAAAGAGCTTTAGAACAAGGCATAGTTTTCCCTGCTGGCTCTTTGGGCCGGGGACCCATCTCCAGCCGTCTATCTATTTTTGTGCCTGGCGCGGTGCGTAGTGGCAAAGGGTCGTTTTGAGGCTGAAGGCAGCAGGAAAGCCTGCAGCCCCCAGGTCTGTGGGGCTACGCAAGCGGTTCCCAAAGAGCTTTAGAACAAGGCATAGTTTTCCCTGCTGGCTCTTTGGGCGGGGGACCCATCTCCAGCCGTATGGCCATTTTTGTGCCTGGCCCGGCGCCAAGTGGGAAAGGGTGGCTTTGAGGCTGAAGGCAGCAGGAAAGCCTGCAGCCCCCAGGTTTGTGGGCCTACACAAGCGGTTCCCAAAGAGCTTTAGAACAAGGCATAATTTTCCCTGATGGCTCTTAGGGCATGGGACCCATCTCCAGCCGTATGGCCATTTTTGTGCCTGGCGCGGCGTCAAGTGGGAAAGGGTGCTGTCGAGGCTGAAGGCAGCAGGAAAGCCTGCAGCCCCCAGGTCTGTGCGGCTACGCAAGCGGTTCACAAAGAGCTTTAGAACAAGGCATAGTTTTCCCTGCTGGCTCTTTGGGCGGGGGACCCATCTCCAGCCGTATGGCCATTTTTGTGCCTGGCGCGGCGCCAAGTGGGAAAGGGTGCTGTCGAGGCTGAAGGCAGCAGCAAAGCCTGCAGCCCCCAGGTCTGTGGGGCCAAGCAAGCGGTTCCCAAAGAGCTTTAGAACAAGGCATAGTTTTCCCTGCTGGCTCTTTTGCATGGGACCCATCTCCAGCCGTATGGCCATTTTTGTGCCTGGCGCGACGCCAAGTGGGAAAGGGTGGCTTTGAGGCTGATGGCAGCAGCAAAGCCTGCAACCCCAGGTCTGTGGGGCTACGCAAGCGGTTCCCAAAGAGCTTTAGAACAAGGCATAGTTTTCCCTGCTGGCTCTTTGGGCGGGGGACCCATCTCCAGCCATATGGCCATATTTATGCCTGGCGAAGCGCCAAGTGGGAAAGGGTGGCTTTGAGGCTGAAGGCAGCAGGAAAGCCCGCAGCCCCCAGGTCTGTGGGGCTACGGAAGCGGTTCACAAAGAGCTTTAGAACAAGGCATAGTTTTCCCTGCTGGCTCCTCGGGCGGGGGACCCATCTCCAGTCATATGGCTATTTTTATGCCTGGCGCGGTGCGTAGTGGGAAAGGGTGTTTTTGAGGCTGAAGGCAGCAGGAAAGCCCGCAGCCCCCAGGTCTGTGGGGCTACGCAAGCGGTTCCCAAAGAGCTTTAGAACAAGGCATAGTTTTCCCTGCTGGCTCTTTGGGCGGGGGACCCATCTCCAGCCGTATGGCCATTTTTGAGCCTTTCGCGGCGCCAAGTGGGAAAGGGTGTTGTCGAGGCTGAAGGCAGCAGGAAAGCCCGCAGCCCCCAGGTCTGTGGGGCTACGCAAGCGGTTCCCAAAGAGCTTTAGAACAAGGCTTAGTTTTCCCTGCTGGCTCTTTGGGCGGGGGACCCATCTCCAGCCGTATGGCCATTTTTGAGCCTGGCACGGCGCCAGGTGGGAAAGGGTGGCTTTGAGGCTGAAGGCAGCAGCAAAGCCTGCAGCCCCAAGGTCTGTGGGGCTACGCAAGCGGTTCCCAAAGAGCTTTAGAACAAGGCATAGTTTTCCCTGCTGGCTCTTAGGGCGGGGGACCCATCTCCAGCCATAGGCCATTTTTGTGCCTGGCGCGGTGCGTAGTGGCAAAGGGTCGTTTTGAGGCTGAAGGCACCAGGAAAGCCCGCAGCCCCCAGGTCTGTGGGGCTACGCAAGCGGTTCCCAAAGAGCTTTAGAACAAGGCCTAGTTTTCCCTGCTGGCTCTTTTGGCGGGGGACCCATCTCCAGCCGTATGGCCATTTTTGTGCCTGGCGCGGCACCAAGTGGGAAAGGGTGGCTTTGAGGCTGAAGGCAGCAGGAAAGCCCGCAGCCCCCAGGTCTGTGGGGCTACGCAAGCGGTTCCCAAAGAGCTTTAGAACAAGGCATAGTTTTCCCTGCTGGCTCTTTTGGCACGGGACCCATCTCCAGCCGTATGGCCATTTTTGTCCCTGGCCCGGCGCCAAGTGGGAAAGGGTGGTGTCGAGGCTGAAGGCAGCAGCAAAGCCTGCAACCCCAGGTCTGTGGGGCTACGCAAGCGGTTCCCAAAGAGCTTTAGAACAAGGCATAGTTTTCCCTGCTGGCTCTTTGGGCGGGGGACCCATCTCCAGCCATATGGCCATATTTATGCCTGGCGAAGCGCCAAGTGGGAAAGGGTGGCTTTGAGGCTGAAGGCAGCAGGAAAGCCCGCAGCCCCCAGGTCTGTGGGGCTACGGAAGCGGTTCACAAAGAGCTTTAGAACAAGGCATAGTTTTCCCTGCTGGCTCCTCGGGCGGGGGACCCATCTCCAGTCATATGGCTATTTTTACGCCTGGCGCGGTGCGTAGTGGGAAAGGGTGTTTTTGAGGCTGAAGGCAGCAGGAAAGCCCGCAGCCCCCAGGTCTGTGGGGCTACGCAAGCGGTTCCCAAAGAGCTTTAGAACAAGGCATAGTTTTCCCTGCTGGCTCTTTGGGCGGGGGACCCATCTCCAGCCGTATGGCCATTTTTGAGCCTTTCGCGGCGCCAAGTGGGAAAGGGTGTTGTCGAGGCTGAAGGCAGCAGGAAAGCCCGCAGCCCCCAGGTCTGTGGGGCTACGCAAGCGGTTCCCAAAGAGCTTTAGAACAAGGCTTAGTTTTCCCTGCTGGCTCTTTGGGCGGGGGACCCATCTCCAGCCGTATGGCCATTTTTGAGCCTGGCACGGCGCCAGGTGGGAAAGGGTGGCTTTGAGGCTGAAGGCAGCAGCAAAGCCTGCAGCCCCAAGGTCTGTGGGGCTACGCAAGCGGTTCCCAAAGAGCTTTAGAACAAGGCATAGTTTTCCCTGCTGGCTCTTAGGGCGGGGGACCCATCTCCAGCCATAGGCCATTTTTGTGCCTGGCGCGGTGCGTAGTGGCAAAGGGTCGTTTTGAGGCTGAAGGCACCAGGAAAGCCCGCAGCCCCCAGGTCTGTGGGGCTACGCAAGCGGTTCCCAAAGAGCTTTAGAACAAGGCCTAGTTTTCCCTGCTGGCTCTTTTGGCGGGGGACCCATCTCCAGCCGTATGGCCATTTTTGTGCCTGGCGCGGCACCAAGTGGGAAAGGGTGGCTTTGAGGCTGAAGGCAGCAGGAAAGCCCGCAGCCCCCAGGTCTGTGGGGCTACGCAAGCGGTTCCCAAAGAGCTTTAGAACAAGGCATAGTTTTCCCTGCTGGCTCTTTTGGCAGGGGACCCATCTCCAGCCGTATGGCCATTTTTGTCCCTGGCCCGGCGCCAAGTGGGAAAGGGTGGTGTCGAGGCTGAAGGCAGCAGCAAAGACTGCAGCCCCCAGGTCTGTGGGGCTACGCAAGCGGTTCCCAAAGAGCTTTAGAACAAGGCATAGTTTTCCCTGCTGGCTCTTTGGGCGGGGGACCCATCTCCAGCCGTATGGCCATTTTTGTGCCTGGCGCGGCGCCAAGTGGGAAAGGGTGGTTTTGAGGCTGAAGGCAGCAGCAAAGCCCGCAGCCCCCAGGTCTGTGGGGCTACGCAAGCGGTTCCCAAAGAGCTTTAGAACAAGGCATAGTTTTCCTTGCTGGCTATTTGGGCATGGGACCCATCTCCAGCCATAGGCCATTTTTGTGCCTGATGCGGCGCCAAGTGGGAAAAGGTGTCTTTGAGGCTGAAGGCAGCAGGAAAGCCCGCAGCCCCCAGGTCTGTGGGGCTACGCAAGCGGTTCCCAAAGAGCTTTAGAACAAGGCATAGTTTTCCCTGCTGGCTCTTTGGGCGGGGGACCCATCTCCAGCCGTATGGCCATTTTTGTGCCTGGCGCGGCGCCAAGTGGGAAAGGGTGGCTTTGAGGCTGAAGGCAGCAGGAAAGCCCGCAGCCCCCAGGTCTGTGGGGCTACGCAAGCGGTTCCCAAAGAGCTTTAGAACAAGGCATAGTTTTCCCTGCTGGCTCTTTGGGCGGGGGACCCATCTCCAGCCATATGGCCATTTTTGTGCCTGGCGCAGCGCCAAGTGGGAAAGGGTGGCTTTGAGGCTGAAGGCAGCAGCAAAGCCTGCAGCCCCAGGTCTCTGGGGCTACGCAAGCGGTTCCCAAAGAGCTTTAGAACAAGGCATAGTTTTCCCTGCTGGCTCTTTGGGCGGGGGACCCATCTCCAGCCGTATGGCCATTTTTGTGCCTGGCGCGGCGCCAAGTGGGAAAGGGTGGTTTTGAGGCTGAAGGCAGCAGCAAAGCCTGCAGCCCCCAGGTCTGTGGGGCTACGCAAGCGGTTCCCAAAGAGCTTTAGAACAAGGCATAGTTTTCCCTGCTTGTTCTTTGGGCGGGGGACCCATCTGCAGCCGTATGGCCATTTTTGGGCCTGGCGCGGCGCCAAGTGGGAAAGGGTGGTGTCGAGTCTGAAGGCAGCAGGAAAGCCCGCAGCCCCCAGGTCTGTGGGGCTACGCAAGCGGTTCCCAAAGAGCTTTAGAACAAGGCCTAGTTTTCCCTGCTGGCTCTTTGGGCGGGGGACCCATCTCCAGCCGTATGGCCATTTTTGAGCCTGGCTCGGCGCCAAGTGGGAAAGGGTGGTGTCGAGGCTGAAGGCAGGAGCAAAGCCTGCAGCCCCCAGGTCTGTGGGGCTACGCAAGCGTTTCCCAAAGAGCTTTAGAACAAGGCATAGTTTTCCCTGCTGGCTCTTTGGGCGGGGGACCCATCTCCAGCCGTATGGCCATTTTTGTGCCTGGCGCGGTGCCAAGTGGGAAAGGGTGGCTTTGAGGCTGAAGGCAGCAGGAAAGCCTCCAGCCCCCAGGTCTGTGGGGATACGCAAGTGGTTCCCAAAGAGCTTTAGAACAAGGCATAGTTTTCCCTGCTGGCTCTTTGGGCATGGGACCCATCTCCAGCCATAGGCCATTTTTGTGCCTGATGCGGCGCCAAGTGGGAAAGGGTGGCTTTGAGGCTGAAGACAGCAGGAAAGCCTGCAGCCCCCAGGTCTGTGGGGCTATGCAGGCGGTTCCCAAAAAGCTTTAGAACAAGGCATAGTTTTCCCTGCTGGCTCTTTGGGCGGGGGACCCATCTCCAGCCGTATGGCCATTTTTGTGCCTGGCGCGGTGCCAAGTGGGAAAGGGTGGCTTTGAGGCTGAAGGCAGCAGGAAAGCCTGCAGCCCCCAGGTTTGTGGGGCTACGCAAGCGGTTCCCAAAGAGCTTTAGAACAAGGCATAGTTTTCCCTGCTGGCTCTTTGGGCGGGGGACCCATCTCCAGCCATAGGCCATTTCTGTGCCTGATAGGGCGCCAAGTGGGAAAGGGTGGCTTTGAGGCTGAAGACAGCAGGAAAGCCTGCAGCCCCCAGGTCTGTGGGGCTACGCAAGCGGTTCCCAAAGAGCTTTAGAACAAGGCATAGTTTTCCCTGCTGGCTCTTTGGGCGGGGGACCCATCTCCAGCCGTATGGCCATTTTTGTGCCTGGCCCGGCGCCAAATGGGAAAGGGTGGTGTCGAGGCTGAAGGCAGCAGCAAAGCCCGCAGCCCCCAGGTCTGTGGGGCTATGCAAGCGGTTCCCAAAGAGTTTTAGAACAAGGCATAGTTTTCCTTGCTGGCTCTTTGGGCATGGGACCCATCTCCAGCCATAGGCCATTTTTGTGCCTGGCGCGGCGCCAGGTTGGAAAGGGTGGTGTCGAGTCTGAAGGCAGCAGCAAAGCCTGCAGCCCCCAGGTCTGTGGGGCCAAGCAAGCGGTTCCCAAAGAGCTTTAGAACAAGGCATAGTTTTCCCTGCTGGCTCTTTGGGCGGGGGATCCATCTCCAGCCATAGGCCATTTTTGTGCCTGGCGCGGCGCCAAGTGGGAAAGGGTGGCTTTGAGGCTGAAGGCAGCAGCAAAGCCTGCAGCCCCCAGGTCTGTGGGGCTACGCAAGCGGTTCCCAAAGAGCTTTAGAACAAGGCATAGTTTTCCCAGCTGGCTCTTAGGGCATGGGACCCATATCCAGCCATAGGCCATTTTTGTGCCTGATGCGGCACCAAGTGGGAAAGGGTGGCTTTGAGGCTGAAGGCAGCAGGAAAGCCCGCAGCCCCCAGGTCTGTGGGGCTACGCAAGCGGTTCCCAAAGAGCTTTAGAACAAGGCATAATTTTCCCTGCTGGCTCTCTGGGCGGGGGACCCATCTCCAGCCGTATGGCCATTTTTGTGCCTGGCGCGGCGCCAAGTGGGAAAGGGTGCTGTCGAGGCTGAAGGCAGCAGGAAAGCCTGCAGCCCCCAGGTCTGTGCGGCTACGCAAGCGGTTCCCAAAGAGCTTTAGAACAAGGCATATTTTTCCCTGCTGGCTCTTTGGGCGGGGGACCCATCTCCAGCCGTATGGCCATTTTTGTGCGTGGCGAGGGGCCAAGTGGGAAAGGGTGGTGTCGAGGCTGAAGGCAGCAGGAAGGCCCACAGCCCCCAGGTCTGTGGGGCTATGCAAGCGGTTCCCAAAGAGCTTTAGAACAAGGCATAGTTTTCCTTGCTGGGTCTTTGGGCATGGGACCCATCTCCAGCCATAGACCATTTTTGTGCCTACCGCGGCGCCAAGTGGGAAAGGGTGGCTTTGAGGCTGAAGGCAGCAGGAAAGCCTGCAGCCCCCAGGTCTGTGGGGCTACGCAAGCGGTTCCCAAAGAGCTTTAGAACAAGGCATAGTTTTCCCTGCTGGCTCTTTGGGCGGGGGATCCATCTCCAGCCATAGGCCATTTTTGTGCCTGGCGCGGCGCCAAGTGGGAAAGGGTGGCTTTGAGGCTGAAGGCAGCAGCAAAGCCTGCAGCCCCCAGGTCTGTGGGGCTACGCAAGCGGTTCCCAAAGAGCTTTAGAACAAGGCATAGTTTTCCCAGCTGGCTCTTAGGGCATGGGACCCATATCCAGCCATAGGCCATTTTTGTGCCTGATGCGGCACCAAGTGGGAAAGGGTGGCTTTGAGGCTGAAGGCAGCAGGAAAGCCCGCAGCCCCCAGGTCTGTGGGGCTACGCAAGCGGTTCCCAAAGAGCTTTAGAACAAGGCATAATTTTCCCTGCTGGCTCTCTGGGCGGGGGACCCATCTCCAGCCGTATGGCCATTTTTGTGCCTGGCGCGGCGCCAAGTGGGAAAGGGTGCTGTCGAGGCTGAAGGCAGCAGGAAAGCCTGCAGCCCCCAGGTCTGTGCGGCTACGCAAGCGGTTCCCAAAGAGCTTTAGAACAAGGCATATTTTTCCCTGCTGGCTCTTTGGGCGGGGGACCCATCTCCAGCCGTATGGCCATTTTTGTGCGTGGCGAGGGGCCAAGTGGGAAAGGGTGGTGTCGAGGCTGAAGGCAGCAGGAAGGCCCACAGCCCCCAGGTCTGTGGGGCTATGCAAGCGGTTCCCAAAGAGCTTTAGAACAAGGCATAGTTTTCCTTGCTGGGTCTTTGGGCATGGGACCCATCTCCAGCCATAGACCATTTTTGTGCCTACCGCGGCGCCAAGTGGGAAAGGGTGGTGTCGAGTCTGAAGGCAGCAGGAAAGCCCGCAGCCCCCAGGTCTGTGGGGCTATGCAAGCGGTTCCCAAAGAGCTTTAGAACAAGGCATAGTTTTCCCTGCTGGCTCTTTGGGCGGGGGACCCATCTCCAGCCATATGGCCATTTTTGTGCCTGGCGCAGCGCCAAGTGGGAAAGGGTGGCTTTGAGGCTGAAGGCAGCAGCAAAGCCTGCAGCCCCCAGGTCTGTGCAGCTACGCAAGCGGTTCCCAAAGAGCTTTAGAACAAGGCATAGTTTTCCCTGCTGGCTCTTTGGGCGGGGGACCCATCTCCAGTCGTATGGCTATTTTTATGCCTGGCGCGGTGCGTAGTGGGAAAGGGTGGTTTTGAGGCTGAAGGCAGCAGGAAAGCCCGCAGCCCCCAGGTCTGTGGGGCTACGCAAGCGGTTCCCAAAGAGCTTTAGAACAAGGCATAGTTTTCCCTGCTGGCTCTTTGGGCGGGGGACCCATCTCCAGCCGTATGGCCATTTTTGTGCCTGGCGCGGCGCCAAGTGGGAAAGGGTGGTTTTGAGGCTGAAGGCAGCAGGAAAGCCTGCAGCCCCCAGGTCTGTGGGGCTACGCAAGCGGTTCCCAAAGAGCTTTAGAACAAGGCATATTTTTCCCTGCTGGCTCTTTGGGCGGGGGACCCATCTCCAGCCGTATGGCCATTTTTATGCCTGGGGCGGCGCCAAGTGGGAAAGGGTGGCTTTGAGGCTGAAGGCAGCAGGAAAGCCCGCAGCCCCCAGGTCTGTGGGGCTACGCAAGCGGTTCCCAAAGAGCTTTAGAACAAGGCATAATTTTCCCTGCTTGTTCTTTGGGCGGGGGACCCATCTGCAGCCGTATGGCCATTTTTGGGCCTGGCGCGGCGCCAAGTGGGAAAGGGTGGTGTCGAGTCTGAAGGCAGCAGGAAAGCCCGCAGCCCCCAGGTCTGTGGGGCTATGCAAGCGGTTCCCAAAGAGCTTTAGAACAAGGCATAGTTTTCCCTGCTGGCTCTTTGGGCGGTGGACCCATCTCCAGCCGTATGGCCATTTTTGTGCCTGGCCCGGCGCCAAATGGGAAAGGGTGGTGTCGAGGCTGAAGGCAGCAGCAAAGCCCGCAGCCCCCAGGTCTGTGGGGCTATGCAAGCGGTTCCCAAAGAGCTTTAGAACAAGGCATAGTTTTCCCTGCTGGCTCTTTGGGCGGGGGACCCATCTCCACTCGTATGGCCATTTTTGAGCCTGGCGCGGCGCCAAGTGGGAAAGGGTGGCTTTGAGGCTGAAGGCAGCAGCAAAGCCTCCAGCCCCCAGGTCTGTGGGGCTACGCAAGCGGTTCCCAAAGAGCTTTAGAACAAGGCATAGTTTTCCCTGCTGGCTCTTTGGGCGGGGGACCCATCTCCAGCCGTATGGCCATTTTTGTGCCTGGCGCGGCGCCAAGTGGGAAAGGGTGGCTTTGAGGCTGAAGGCAGCAGCAAAGCCTGCAGCCCCCAGGTCTGTGGGCCTACGCAAGCGGTTCCCAAAGAGCTTTAGAACAAGGCCTAGTTTTCCCTGCTGGCTCTTTGGGCATGGGACCCATCTCCAGCCATAGGCCATTTTTGTGCCTGGCGCGACGCCAAGTGGGAAAGGGTGGTGTCGAGGCTGAAGGCAGCAGCAAAGCCCGCAGCCCCCAGGTCTGTGGGGCCAAGCAAGCGGTTCCCAAAGAGCTTTAGAACAAGGCATAGTTTTCCTTGCTGGCTCTTTGGGCATGGGACCCATCTCCAGCCATAGGCCATTTTTGTGCCTGATGCGGCGCCAAGTGGGAAACGGTGGTTTTGAGGCTGAAGGCAGCAGCAAAGCCTGCAGCCCCCAGGTCTGTGGGGCTACGCAAGCGGTTCCCAAAGAGCTTTAGAACAAGGCATAGTTTTCCCTGCTGGCTCTTTGGGCGGGGGACACATCTCCAGCCGTATGGCCATTTTTCTGCCTGGCCCGGCGCCAAGTGGGAAAGGGTGGCTTTGAGGCTGAAGGCAGCAGGAAAGCCCGCAGCCCCCAGGTCTGTGGGGCTACGCAAGCGGTTCCCAAAGAGCTTTAGAACAAGGCATAGTTTTCCCTGCTGGCTCTTTGGGCGGGGGACCCATCTCCAGCCGTATGGCCATTTTTGTGCCTGGCGCGGCGCCAAGTGGGAAAGGGTGGTTTTGAGGCTGAAGGCAGCAGCAAAGCCTGCAGCCCCCAGGTCTGTGGGGCTACGCAAGCGGTTCCCAAAGAGCTTTAGAACAAGGCATATTTTTCCCTGCTGGCTCTTTGGGCGGGGGACCCATATCCAGCCATATGGCCATTTTTATGCCTGGGGCGGCGCCAAGTGGGAAAGGGTGGTGTCGAGGCTGAAGGCAGCAGGAAAGCCCGCAGCCCCCAGGTCTGTGGGGCTACGCAAGCGGTTCCCAAAGAGCTTTAGAACAAGGCATAGTTTTCCCTGCTGGCTCTTTGGGCAGGGGACCCATCTCCAGCCGTATGGCCATTTTTGTGCCTGGCGCGGCGCCAAGTGGGAAAGGGTGGCTTTGAGGCTGAAGGCAGCAGGAAAGCCTGCAGCCCCCAGGTTTGTGGGGCTACGCAAGCGGTTCCCAAAGAGCTTTAGAACAAGGCATAGTTTTCCCTGATGGCTCTTTGGGCGGGGGACCCATCTCCAGCCGTATGGCCATTTTTGTGCGTGGCCAGGGGCCAAGTGGGAAAGGGTGGTGTCGAGGCTGAAGGCAGCAGGAAGGCCCAAAGCCCCCAGGTCTGTGGGGCTACGCAAGTGGTTCCCAAAGAGCTTTAGAACAAGGCATAGTTTTCCCAGCTGGCTCTTAGGGCATGGGACCCATCTCCAACCATAGGCCATTTTTGTGCCTGGCGCGACGCCAAGTGGGAAAGGGTGGCTTTGAGGCTGAATGCAGCAGCAAAGCCTGCAGCCCCCAGGTCTGTGGGGCTACGCAAGTGGTTCCCAAAGAGCTTTAGAACAAGGCATAGTTTTCCTTGCTGGCTCTTTGGGCATGGGACCCATCTCCAGCCATAGGCCATTTTTGTGCCTGGTGCGGCGCCAAGTGGGAAAGGGTGGCTTTGAGGCTGAAGGCAGCAGCAAAGCCTGCAGCCCCCAGGTCTGTGGGGCTACGCAAGCGGTTCCCAAAGAGCTTTAGAACAAGGCATAGTTTTCCCTGCTGGCTCTTTGGGCGGGGGACCCATCTCCAGCCATAGACCATTTTTGTGCCTAGCGCGGCGCCAAGTGGGAAAGGGTGGTGTCGAGGCTGAAGGCAGCAGGAAAGCCCGCAGCCCCCAGGTCTGTGGGGCTACGCAAGCGGTTCCCAAAGAGCTTTAGAACAAGGCATAGTTTTCCCTGCTGGCTCTTTGGGCGGGGGACCCATCTCCAGTCGTATGGCCATTTTTGTGCCTGGCGCGGTGCGTAGTGTGAAAGGGTGGCTTTGAGGCTGAAGGCAGCAGGAAAGCCCGCAGCCCCCAGGTCTGTGGGGCTATGCAAGCGGTTCCCAAAGAGCTTTAGAACAAGGCATAGTTTTCCCTGCTGGCTCTTTGGGCGGGGGACCCATCTCCAGCCGTATGGCCATTTTTGTGCCTGGCGCGGCGCCAAGTGGGAAAGGGTGGCTTTGAGGCTGAAGGCAGCAGGAAAGCCTGCAGCCCCCAGGTTTGTGGGGCTACGCAAGCGGTTCCCAAAGAGCTTTAGAACAAGGCATAGTTTTCCCAGCTGGCTCTTAGGGCATGGGACCCCTCTTCAGCCGTATGGCCATTTTTGTGCCTGGCTCGGCGCCAGGTGGGAAAGGGTGCTGTCGAGGCTGAAGGCAGCAGGAAAGCCTGCAGCCCCCAGGTCTGTGGGGCTACGCAAGCGGTTCCCAAAGAGCTTTAGAACAAGGCATAGTTTTCCCTGCTGGCTCTTTGGGCGGGGGACCCATCTCCAGCCGTATGGCCATTTTTGTGCGTGGCCAGGGGCCAAGTCGGAAAGGGTGGTGTCGAGGCTGAAGGCAGCAGGAAGGCCCGCAGCCCCCAGGTCTGTGGGGCCAAGCAAGCGGTTCCCAAAGAGCTTTAGAACAAGGCATAGTTTTCCCTGATGGCTCTATGGGCATGGGACCCATCTCCAGCCGTATGGCCATTTTTGTGCCTGATGCGGCGCCAAGTGGGAAAGGGTGGCTTTGAGGCTGAAGGCAGCAGGAAAGCCTGCAGCCCCCAGGTCTGTGGGGCTACGCAAGCGGTTCCCAAAGAGCTTTAGAACAAGGCACAGTTTTCCCTGCTGGCTCTTTGGGCGGTGGACCCATCTCCACTCGTATGGCCATTTTTGAGCCTGGCGCGGCGCCAAGTGGGAAAGGGTAGCTTTGAGGCTGAAGGCAGGGGCAAAGCCTGCAGCCCCCAGGTCTGTGGGGCTACGCAAGCGGTTCCCAAAGAGCTTTAGAACAAGGCATAGTTTTCCCTGCTGGCTCTTTGGGCGGGGGACCCATCTCCAGCCGTATGGCCATTTTTGTGCCTGGCGCGGCGCCAAGTGGGAAAGGGTGGCTTTGAGGCTGAAGGCAGCAGCAAAGCCTCCAGCCCCCAGGTCTGTGGGGCTACGTAAGCGGTTCCCAAAGAGCTTTAGAACAAGGCATAGTTTTCCCTGCTGGCTCTTTGGGCATGGGACCCATCTCCAGCCATAGGCCATTTTTGTGCCTGGCGCGACGCCAAGTGGGAAAGGGTGGTGTCGAGGCTGAAGGCAGCAGCAAAGCCCGTAGCCCCCAGGTCTGTGGGGCCAAGCAAGTGGTTCCCAAAGAGCTTTAGAACAAGGCATAGTTTTCCTTGCTGGCTCTTTGGGCATGGGACCCATCTCCAGCCATAGGCCATTTTTGTGCCTGGCGCGGCGCCAAGTGGGAAAGGGTGGTTTTGAGGCTGAAGGCAGCAGCAAAGCCTGCAGCCCCCAGGTCTGTGGGGCTACGCAAGCGGTTCCCAAAGGGATTTAGAACAAGGCATAGTTTTCCCTGCTGGCTCTTTGGGCGGGGGACCCATCTCCAGCCGTATGGCCATTTTTGTGCCTGGCCCGGCGCCAAGTGGGAAAGGGTGGCTTTGAGGCTGAAGGCAGCAGGAAAGCCCGCAGCCCCCAGGTCTGTGGGGCTACGCAAGCGGTTCCCAAAGAGCTTTAGAACAAGGCATAGTTTTCCCTGCTGGCTCTTTGGGCGGGGGACCCATCTCCAGCCGTATGGCCATTTTTGTGCGTGGCCAGGGGCCAAGTGGGAAAGGGTGGTGTCGAGGCTGAAGGCAGCAGGAAGGCCCAAAGCCCCCAGGTCTGTGGGGCTACGCAAGTGGTTCCCAAAGAGCTTTAGAACAAGGCATAGTTTTCCCAGCTGGCTCTTAGGGCATGGGACCCATCTCCAACCATAGGCCATTTTTGTGCCTAGCGCGACGCCAAGTGGGAAAGGGTGGCTTTGAGGCTGAATGCAGCAGCAAAGCCTGCAGCCCCCAGGTCTGTGGGGCTACGCAAGCGGTTCCCAAAGAGCTTTAGAACAAGGCATAGTTTTCCTTGCTGGCTCTTTGGGCATGGGACCCATCTCCAGCCATAGGCCATTTTAGTGCCTGATGCGGCGCCAAGTGGGAAAGGGTGGCTTTGAGGCTGAAGGCAGCAGGAAAGCCTGCAGCCCCCAGGTCTGTGGGGCTACGCAAGCGGTTCCCAAAGAGCTTTAGAACAAGGCATAGTTTTCCCTGCTGGCTCTTTGGGCGGGGGACCCATCTCCAGCCATAGACCATTTTTGTGCCTAGCGCGGCGCCAAGTGGGAAAGGGTGGTGTCGAGGCTGAAGGCAGCAGGAAAGCCCGCAGCCCCCAGGTCTGTGGGGCTACGCAAGCGGTTCCCAAAGAGCTTTAGAACAAGGCATAGTTTTCCCTGCTGGCTCTTTGGCCGGGGGACCCATCTCCAGTCGTATGGCCATTTTTGTGCCTGGCGAGGTGCGTAGTGTGAAAGGGTGGCTTTGAGGCTGAAGGCAGCAGGAAAGCCCGCAGCCCCCAGGTCTGTGGGGCTACGCAAGCGGTTCCCAAAGAGCTTTAGAACAAGGCATAGTTTTCCCTGCTGGCTCTTTGGGCGGGGGACCCATCTCCAGCCGTATGGCCATTTTTGTGCCTGGCGCGGCGCCAAGTGGGAAAGGGTGGCTTTGAGGCTGAAGGCAGCAGGAAAGCCTGCAGCCCCCAGGTTTGTGGGGCTACGCAAGCGGTTCCCAAAGAGCTTTAGAACAAGGCATAGTTTTCCCAGCTGGCTCTTAGGGCATGGGACCCCTCTTCAGCCGTATGGCCATTTTTGTGCCTGGCGCGGCGCCAGGTGGGAAAGGGTGGTGTCGAGTCTGAAGGCAGCAGGAAAGCCTGCAGCCCCCAGGTCTGTGGGGCTACGCAAGCGGTTCCCAAAGAGCTTTAGAACAAGGCATAGTTTTCCCTGCTGGCTCTTTGGGCGGGGGACCCATCTCCAGCCATAGGCCATTTTTGTGCCTGGCGCGACGCCAAGTGGGAAAGGGTGGCTTTGAGGCTGAAGGCAGCAGCAAAGCCTGCAGCCCCCAGGTCTGTGGGGCTATGGAAGCGGTTCCCAAAGAGCTTTAGAACAAGGCATAGTTTTCCCTGCTGGCTCTTTGGGCAGGGGACCCATCTCCAGCCATAGGCCATTTTTGTGCCTGATGCGGCGCCAAGTGGGAAAGGGTGGCTTTGAGGCTGAAGGCAGCAGGAAAGCCCGCAGCCCCCAGGTCTGTGGGGCTACGCAAGCGGTTCCCAAAGAGCTTTAGAACAAGGCATAATTTTCCCTGCTGGCTCTCTGGGCGGGGGACCCATCTCCAGCCGTATGGCCATTTTTGTGCCTGGCGCGGCGCCAAGTGGGAAAGGGTGCTGTCGAGGCTGAAGGCAGCAGGAAAGCCTGCAGCCCCCAGGTCTGTGGGGCTACGCAAGCGGTTCCCAAAGAGCTTTAGAACAAGGCATAGTTTTCCCTGCTGGCTCTTTGGGCGGGGGACCCATCTCCAGCCGTCTATCTATTTTTGTGCCTGGCGCGGTGCGTAGTGGCAAAGGGTCGTTTTGAGGCTGAAGGCAGCAGGAAAGCCTGCAGCCCCCAGGTCTGTGGGGCTACGCAAGCGGTTCCCAAAGAGCTTTAGAACAAGGCATATTTTTCCCTGCTGGCTCTTTGGGCGGGAGACCCATCTCCAGCCATAGGCCATTTTTGTGCCTGGCGCGACGCCAAGTGGGAAAGGGTGGTTTTGAGGCTGAAGGCAGCAGCAAAGCCTGCAGCCCCCAGGTCTGTGGGGCTACGCAAGCGGTTCCCAAAGAGCTTTAGAACAAGGCATAGTTTTCCCTGCTGGCTCTTTGGGCGGGGGACCCATCTCCAGTCGTATCGCTATTTTTATGCCTGGCGCGGTGCGTAGTGGGAAAGGGTGGTGTCGAGGCTGAAGGCAGCAGGAAAGCCCGCAGCCCCCAGGTCTGTGGGGCTACGCAAGCGGTTCCCAAAGAGCTTTAGAACAAGGCATAGTTTTCCCTGATGGCTCTTTGGGCGGGGGACCGATCTCCAGCCGTATGGCCATTTTTGTGCCTGGCGCGGCGCCAGGTGTGAAAGGGTGGCTTTGAGGCTGAAGGCAGCAGGAAAGCCCGCAGCCCCCAGGTCTGTGGGGCTACGCAAGCGGTTCCCAAAGAGCTTTAGAACAAGGCATAGTTTTCCCTGCTGGCTCTTTGGGCGGGGGACCCATCTCCAGCCGTATGGCCATTTTTGTGCCTGGCGCGGCGCCAAGTGGGAAAGGGTGGCTTTGAGGCTGAAGGCAGCAGGAAAGCCCGCAGCCCCCAGGTCTGTGGGGCTACGCAAGCGGTTCCCAAAGAGCTTTAGAACAAGGCATAGTTTTCCCTGCTGGCTCTTTGGGCGGGGGACCCATCTCCAGCGGTATGGCCATTTTTGTGCCTGGCTCGGCGCCAAGTGGGAAAGGGTGGTGTCGAGGCTGAAGGCAGCAGGAAAGCCCGCAGCCCCCACGTCTGTGGGGCTACGCAAGTGGTTCCCAAAGAGCTTTAGAACAAGGCATAATTTTCCCTCCTGGCTCTTTGGGCGGGGGACCCATCTCCAGCCGTATGGCCATTTTTGCGCCTGGCGCAGTGCCAAGTGGGAAAGGGTGGTGTCGAGGCTGAAGGCAGCAGCAAAGCCTGCAGCCCCCAGGTCTGTGGGGCCAAGCAAGCGGTTCCCAAAGAGCTTTAGAACAAGGCATAGTTTTCCCTGCTGGCTCTTTGGGCGGGGGACCCATCTCCAGCCATAGGCCATTTTTGTGCCTGGCGCGACGCCAAGTGGGAAAGGGTGGCTTTGAGGCTGAAGCAGCAGCAAAGCCTGCAGCCCCCAGGTCTGTGGGGCTACGCAAGCGGTTCCCAAAGAGCTTTAGAACAAGGCATAGTTTTCCCAGCTGGCTCTTAGGGCATGGGACCCATATCCAGCCATAGGCCATTTTTGTGCCTGATGCGGCACCAAGTGGGAAAGGGTGCTGTCGAGGCTGAAGGCAGCAGGAGAGCCTGCAGCCCCCAGGTCTGTGC
The DNA here is from genome assembly GCF_028500815.1 of Rissa tridactyla. Taxonomy (NCBI): domain Eukaryota; kingdom Metazoa; phylum Chordata; class Aves; order Charadriiformes; family Laridae; genus Rissa; species Rissa tridactyla. The sequence goes on from NW_026529599.1 coordinate 87,067, forward strand.
GGCTACGCAAGCGGTTCCCAAAGAGTTTTAGAACAAGGCATAGTTTTCCCTGCTGGCTCTTTGGGCGGGGGACCCATCTCCAGCCGTATGGCCATTTTTGTGCGTGGCCAGGGGCCAAGTGGGAAAGCGTGGTGTCGAGGCTGAAGGCAGCAGGAAGGCCCACAGCCCCCAGGTCTGTGGGGCTATGCAAGCGGTTCCCAAAGAGCTTTAGAACAAGGCATAGTTTTCCCTGCTGGCTCTTTGGGCATGGGACCCATCTCCAGCCATAGACCATTTTTGTGCCTACCGCGGCGCCAAGTGGGAAAGGGTGGCTTTGAGGCTGAAGGCAGCAGGAAAGCCCACACCCCCCAGGTCTGTGGGGCTACGCAAGCGGTTCCCAAAGAGCTTTAGAACAAGGCATAGTTTTCCCTGCTGGCTCCTTGGGCGGGGGAACCATCTCCAGCCGTATGGCCATTTTTGTGCCTGGCCCGGCGCCAAGTGGGAAAGGGTGGCTTTGAGGCTGAAGGCAGCAGGAAAGCCCGCAGCCCCCAGGTCTGTGGGGCTACGCAAGCGGTTCCCAAAGAGCTTTAGAACAAGGCATAGTTTTCCCTGCTGGCTCTTTGGGCGGGGGACCCATCTCCAGTCGTATGGCTATTTTTATGCCTGGCGCGGTGCGTAGTGGGAAAGGGTGGTGTCGAGGCTGAAGGCAGCAGGAAAGCCCGCAGCCCCCAGGTCTGTGGGTCTACGCAAGCGGTTCCCAAAGAGCTTTAGAACAAGGCATAGTTTTCCCTGCTGGCTCTTTGGGCGGGTGACCCATCTCCAGCGGTATGGCCATTTTTGTGCCTGATGCGGCGCCAAGTGGGAAAGGGTGGCTTTGAGGCTGAAGGCAGCAGGAAAGCCCGCAGCCCCCAGGTCTGTGGGGCTACGCAAGCGGTTCCCAAAGAGCTTTAGAACAAGGCATAATTTTCCCTGCTGGCTCTTTGGGCGGGGGACCCATCTCCAGCCATATGGCCATTTTTGTGCCTGGCGCGGCGCCAAGTGGGAAAGGGTGGCTTTGAGGCTGAAGGCAGCAGGAAAGCCCGCAGCCCCCAGGTCTGTGGGGCTACGCAAGCGGTTCCCAAAGAGCTTTAGAACAAGGCATAGTTTTCCCTGCTGGCTCTTTGGGCGGGGGACCCATCTCCAGCCATAGGCCATTTTTGTGCCTGGCGCGACGCCAAGTGGGAAAGGGTGTTGTCGAGGCTGAAGGCAGCAGGAAAGCCCGCAGCCCCCAGGTCTGTGGGGCCAAGCAAGCGGTTCCCAAAGAGCTTTAGAACAAGGCATAGTTTTCCCTGCTGGCTCTTTGGGCGGGGGACCCATCTCCAGCCATAGGCCATTTTTGTGCCTGGCGCGACGCCAAGTGGGAAAGGGTGGTTTTGAGGCTGAAGGCAGCAGGAAAGCCTGCAGCCCCCAGGTCTGTGGGGCTACGCAAGGGGTTCCCAAAGAGCTTTAGAACAAGGCATAGTTTTCCCTGCTGGCTCTTTGGGCGGGGGACCCATCTCCAGTGGTATGGCCATTTTTGTGCCTGGCGCGGCGCCAAGTGGGAAAGGGTGGTGTCGAGGCTGAAGGCAGCAGGAAAGCCCGCAGCCCCCAGGTCTGTGGGGCTACGCAAGTGGTTCCCAAAGAGCTTTAGAACAAGGCATAGTTTTCCCTGCTGGCTCTTTGGGCGGGGGACCCATCTCCAGCCATAGGCCATTTTTGTGCCTGGCGCGACGCCAAGTGGGAAAGGGTGGCTTTGAGGCTGAAGCAGCAGCAAAGCCTGCAGCCCCCAGGTCTGTGGGGCTACGCAAGGGGTTCCCAAAGAGCTTTAGAACAAGGCATAGTTTTCCCAGCTGGCTCTTAGGGCATGGGACCCATATCCAGCCATAGGCCATTTTTGTGCCTGATGCGGCACCAAGTGGGAAAGGGTGGCTTTGAGGCTGAAGGCAGCAGGAAAGCCCGCAGCCCCCAGGTCTGTGGGGCTACGCAAGCGGTTCCCAAAGAGCTTTAGAACAAGGCATAATTTTCCCTGCTGGCTCTCTGGGCGGGGGACCCATCTCCAGCCGTATGGCCATTTTTGTGCGTGGCCAGGGGCCAAGTGGGAAAGCGTGGTGTCGAGGCTGAAGGCAGCAGGAAGGCCCACAGCCCCCAGGTCTGTGGGGCTATGCAAGCGGTTCCCAAAGAGCTTTAGAACAAGGCATAGTTTTCCTTGCTGGGTCTTTGGGCATGGGACCCATCTCCAGCCATAGACCATTTTTGTGCCTACCGCGGCGCCAAGTGGGAAAGGGTGGCTTTGAGGCTGAAGGCAGCAGGAAAGCCCACACCCCCCAGGTCTGTGGGGCTACGCAAGCGGTTCCCAAAGAGCTTTAGAACAAGGCATAGTTTTCCCTGCTGGCTCTTTGGGCGGGTGACCCATCTCCAGTCGTATGGCTATTTTTATGCCTGGCGCGGTGCGTAGTGGGAAAGGGTGGTTTTGAGGCTGAAGGCAGCAGGAAAGCCCGCAGCCCCCAGGTCTGTGGGGCTACGCAAGCGGTTCCCAAAGAGCTTTAGAACAAGGCATAGTTTTCCCTGCTGGCTCTTTGGGCGGGGGACCCATCTCCAGCCGTATGGCCATTTTTGTGCCTGGCGCGGCGCCAAGTGGGAAAGGGTGGTGTCGAGGCTGAAGGCAGCAGGAAAGCCCACACCGCCCAGGTCTGTGGGGCTACGCAAGCGGTTCCCAAAGAGCTTTAGAACAAGGCATAGTTTTCCCTGATGGCTCTTTGGGCGGGGGACCCATCTCCAGCCGTATGGCCATTTTTGTGCCTGGCGCGGCGCCAAGTGGGAAAGGGTGGCTTTGAGGCTGAAGGCAGCAGGAAAGCCCGCAGCCCCCAGGTCTGTGGGGCTACGCAAGCGGTTCCCAAAGAGCTTTAGAACAAGGCATAGTTTTCCCTGCTGGCTCTTTGGGCGGGGGACCCATCTCCAGCCATATGGCCATTTTTGTGCCTGGCGCAGCGCCAAGTGGGAAAGGGTTGCTTTGAGGCTGAAGGCAGCAGCAAAGCCTGCAGCCCCCAGGTCTGTGGGGCTACGCAAGCGGTTCCCAAAGAGCTTTAGAACAAGGCATAGTTTTCCCTGCTGGCTCTTTGGGCGGGAGACCCATCTCCAGCCATAGGCCATTTTTGTGCCTGGCGCGACGCCAAGTGGGAAAGGGTGTTGTCGAGGCTGAAGGCAGCAGGAAAGCCCGCAGCCCCCAGGTCTGTGGGGCCAAGCAAGCGGTTCCCAAAGAGCTTTAGAACAAGGCATAGTTTTCCCTGCTGGCTCTTTGGGCGGGGGACCCATCTCCAGCCGTATGGCCATTTTTGTGCCTGGCCCGGCGCCAAGTGGGAAAGGGTGGCTTTGAGGCTGAAGGCAGCAGCAAAGCCCGCAGCCCCCAGGTCTGTGGGGCTACGCAAGCGGTTCCCAAAGAGCTTTAGAACAAGGCATAGTTTTCCCTGCTGGCTCTTTGGGCGGGGGACCCATCTCCAGCCATATGGCCATTTTTGTGCCTGGCGCAGCGCCAAGTGGGAAAGGGTTGCTTTGAGGCTGAAGGCAGCAGCAAAGCCTGCAGCCCCCAGGTCTGTGGGGCTACGCAAGCGGTTCCCAAAGAGCTTTAGAACAAGGCATAGTTTTCCCTGCTGGCTCTTTGGGCGGGGGACCCATCTCCAGCCGTATGGCCATTTTTGCGCCTGGCGCAGTGCCAAGTGGGAAAGGGTGGTGTCGAGGCTGAAGGCAGCAGGAAAGCCCACAGCCCCCAGGTCTGTGGGGCTACGCAAGCGGTTCCCAAAGAGCTTTAGAACAAGGCATAGTTTTCCCTGCTGGCTCTTTGGGCGGTGGACCCATCTCCAGCCGTATGGCCATTTTTGTGCCTGGCGCGGCGCCAAGTGGGAAAGGGTGGTGTCGAGGCTGAAGGCAGCAGCAAAGCCCGCAGCCCCCAGGTCTGTGGGGCTATGCAAGCGGTTCCCAAAGAGCTTTAGAACAAGGCATAGTTTTCCTTGCTGGCTCTTTGGGCATGGGACCCATCTCCAGCCATAGGCCATTTTTGTGCCTGGCGCGACGCCAGGTTGGAAAGGGTGGTGTCGAGTCTGAAGGCAGCAGCAAAGACTGCAGCCCCCAGGTCTGTGGGGCCAAGCAAGCGGTTCCCAAAGAGCTTTAGAACAAGGCATAGTTTTCCCTGCTGGCTCTTTGGGCGGGGGACCCATCTCCAGCCGTATGGCCATTTTTGTGCCTGGCGCGACGCCAAGTGGGAAAGGGTGGCTTTGAGGCTGAAGCAGCAGCAAAGCCTGCAGCCCCCAGGTCTGTGGGGCTACGCAAGCGGTTCCCAAAGAGCTTTAGAACAAGGCATAG
>NW_026529600.1:0-87500 GCF_028500815.1 Rissa tridactyla
GGCAGCCGCTCGCGTGGCCCCACAGCCCGTGGGGCTGCGGGCTTTCCGGCGGCCGTCAGCCTCGGCGACACCGACGCCCACGTGACGCCTCCTCGCCAGCCTGCAAAGCATTTTCCGGTAGGGCCGCGGCTCTGGCGACAGCTCCCACGCCCGAAGAGCCAGGAGGGAAAGCCGTGCCTCCTTGGAAAGCTCTTTGGCAGCCGCTCGCGTGGCCCCACAGCCCGTGGGGCCGCGGGCTTTCCAGCGGCCGTCAGCCTCGGCGACACCGGCGCCCACGTGGCGCCCCCGCGCAAGCCTGCGAAGCATTTTCCGGTCGGGCTGCGGCTCTGGCGACAGCTCCCACACACGAAGAGCCAGGAGGGAAAGCCGTGCCTCATTGGAAAGCTCTTTGGCAGCCGCTCACGTGACCCCACAGCCCGTGGGGCTGCGGGCTTTCCGGCGTCCGTCAGCCTTGGCGACACCGGCGCCCACGTGGCGCGGCCACGCCAGCCTGCGAAGCATTTTCCGGTAGGGCCGCGGCTCTGGCGACAGCTCCCACGTCCGAAGAGCCAGGAGGGAAAGACGTGCCTCGTTGGAAAGCTCTTTGGCAGCCGCTCGCGTGGCCCCACAGCCCGTGGGGCTGCGGGCTTTCCGGCGGCCGTCAGCCTCGGCGACACCGGTGCCCACGTGGCGCCGCCGTGCCAGCCTGCGAAGCATTTTCGGTAGGGCCGCGGCTCTGGCGACAGCTCCCACCCCCGAAGAGCCAGGAGGGAAAGCCGTGCCTCGTTGGAAAGCTCTTTGGCAGCCGCTCGCGTGGCCCCACAGCCCGTGGGGCTGCGGGCTTTCCGGCCGCCGTCAGCCTTGGCGACACCGGCGCCCACGTGGCGCGGCCACGCCAGCCTGCGAAGCATTTTCCGGTAGGGCCGCGGCTCTGGCGACAGCTCCCACGTCCGAAGAGCCAGGGAGGGAAAGACGTGCCTCGTTGGAAAGCTCTTTGGCAGCCGCTCGCGTGGCCCCACAGCCCGTGGGGCTGCGGGCTTTCCGGCGGCCGTCAGCCTCGGCGACACCGGTGCCCACGTGGCGCCGCCGTGCCAGCCTGCGAAGCATTTTCCGGTAGGGCCGCGGCTCTGGCGACAGCTCCCACCCCCGAAGAGCCAGGAGGGAAAGCCGTGCCTCGTTGGAAAGCTCTTTGACAGCCACTCGCGTGGCCCCACAGCCCGTGGGGCTGCGGGCTTTCCGGCGGCCGTCAGCCTCGGCGACACCGGGGCCCACGTGGTGCTGCCGCGCCAGACTGCAAAGCATTTTCCGGTAGGGCCGCGGCTCTGGCGACAGCTCCCACGTACGAAGAGCCAGGAGGGAAAGCCGTGCCTCCTTGGAAAGCTCTTTGGCAGCCGCTCGCGTGGCCCCACAGCCCGTGGGGCTGCGGGCTTTCCGGCGGCCGTCAGCCTCGGCGACACCGGCGCCCACGTGGCGCCGCCGCGCCAGCCTGCGAAGCATTTTCCGGTAGGGCCGCGGCTCTGGCGACAGCTCCCACGTCCGAAGAGCCAGGAGGGAAAGCCGTGCCTCCTTGGAAAGCTCTTTGGCAGCCGCTCGCGTGGCCCCACAGCCCGTGGGTCTGCGGGCTTTCCAGCGGCCGTCAGCCTCGGCGACACCGGCGCCCACGTGGCGCCGCCGCGCCAGCCTGCGAAGCATTTTCCGGTAGGGCCGCGGCTCTGGCGACAGCTCCCATGCCCGAAGAGCCAGGAGGGAAAGCCGTGCCTCCTTGGAAAGCTCTTTAGCAGCCGCTCGCGTGGCCCCACAGCCCGTGGGGCTTCGGGCTTTCCGGCGGCCGTCAGCCTCGGCGACACCGGCGCCCACGTGGTGCTGCCGCGCCAGACTGCAAAGCATTTTCCGGTAGGGCCGTGTCTCTGGCGACAGCTCCCACGCCCGAAGAGCCAGGAGGGAAAGCCGTGCCTCCTTGGAAAGCTCTTTGGCAGCCGCTCGCGTGGCCCCACAGCCCGTGGGGCTGCGGGCTTTCCGGCGGCCGTCAGATTCGGCGACACCGGGGCCCACGTGGCGCCGCCACGCCAGCCTGCGAAGCATTTTCCGGTAGGGCCGCGGCTCTGGCGACAGCTCCCACATACGAAGAGCCAGGAGGGAAAGCCGTGCCTCCTTGGAAAGCTCTTTGGCAGCCGCTCGCATGGCCCCACAGCCCGTGGGGCTGGCGGGCTTTCCGGCGGCCGTCAGCCTCGGCGACACCGGCGCCCACGTGGCGCCGCCGCGCCAGCCTGCGAAGCATTTTCCGGTAGGGCCGCGGCTCTGGCGACAGCTCCCACGTCCCGAAGAGCCAGGAGGGAAAGCCGTGCCTCCTTGGAAAGCTCTTTGGCAGCCGCTCGCGTGGCCCCACAGCCCGTGGGTCTGCGGGCTTTCCAGCCGGCCGTCAGCCTCGGCGACACCGGCGCCCACGTGGCGCCGCCGCGCCAGCCTGCGAAGCATTTTCCGGTAGGGCCGCGGCTCTGGCGACAGCTGCCATGCCCGAAGAGCCAGGAGGGAAAGCCGTGCCTCCTTGGAAAGCTCTTAGCAGCCGCTCGCGTGGCCCCACAGCCCGTGGGGCTGCGGGCTTTCCGGCGGCCGTCAGCCTCGGCGACACCGGCGCCCACGTGGCGCCGCCGCGCCAGACTGCGAAGCATTTTCCGGTAGGGTCGCGGCTCTGGCGACAGCTCCCACGTCCGAAGAGCCAGGAGGGATAGCCGTGCCTCCTTGGAAAGCTCTTTGGCAGCCGCTCGTGTGGCCCCACAGCCCGTGGGGCTGCGGGCTTTCCAGCGGCCGTCAGCCTCGGCGACACCGGCGCCCACGTGGCGCCGCCGCGCCAGCCTGCGAAGCATTTTCCGGTAGGGCCGCGGCTCTGGCGACAGCTCCCATGCCCGAAGAGCCAGGAGGGAAAGCCGTGCCTCCTTGGAAAGCTCTTTAGCAGCCGCTCGCGTGGACCCACAGCCCGTGGGGCTGCGGGCTTTCCGGCGGCCGTCAGCCTCGGCGACACCGGCGCCCATGTGACGCCGCCGCGCCAGCCTGCGAAGCATTTTCCAGTAGGGCCGCGGCTCTGGCGACAGCTCCCACGCCCCGAAGAGCCAGGAGGGAAAGCCGTGCCTCCTTGGAAAGCTCTTTGGCAGCCGCTCGCGTGGCCCCACAGCACGTGGGGCTAGGGGCTTTCCGGCGGCCGTCAGCCTCGGCGACACCGGCGCCCACGTGGCGCCGCCGCGCCAGCCTACGAAGTAGTTTCCGGTAGGGCCGCGGCTCTGGCGACAGCTCCCACGCCCGAAGAGCCAGGAGGGAAAGCCGTGCCTCGTTGGAAAGCTCTTTGGCAGCCGCTCGCGTGGCCCCACAGCCCGTGGGGCTGCGGGCTTCCAGCGGCCGTCAGCCTCGGCGACACCGGCGCCCACGTGGCGCCGCCGCGCCAGCCTGCAAAGCATTTTCCGGTAGGGCCGCGGCTCTGGCGACAGCTCCCACGCCCGAAGAGCCAGGAGGGAAAGCCGTGCCTCCTTGGAAAGCTCTTTGGCAGCTGCTCGCGTGGCCCCACAGCCCGTGGGGCTGCGGGCTTTCCGGCGGCCGTCAGCCTCGGCGACACCGACGCCCATGTGACGCCTCCGAGCCAGCCTGCAAAGCATTTTCCGGTAGGGCCGCGGCTCTGGCGACAGCTCCCACGCCCGAAGAGCCAGGAGGGAAAGCCGTGCCTCCTTGGAAAGCTCTTTGGTAGCCACTCGCGTGGCCCCACAGCCTGTGGGGCTGCGGGCTTTCCGGTGGCCGTCACATTCGGCGACACCAGCGCCACGTGGCGCCGCAACACCAGCCTGGAAGCATTTTCCGGTAGGGCCGCGTCTCTGGCGACAGCTCCCACGTACGAAGAGCCAGGAGGGAAAGCCGTGCCTCATTGGAAAGCTCTTTGGCAGCCGCTCACGTGACCCCACAGCCCGTGGGGCTGCGGGCTTTCCAGCGGCCGTCAGCCTCGGCGACACCGGCGCCCACGTGGCGCCGCCACGCCAGCCTGCGAAGCATTTTCCGGTAGGGCCGCAGCTCTGGCGACAGCTCCCACGCCCGAAGAGCCAGGAGGGAAAGCCGTGCCTCGTTGGAAAGCTCTTTGGAAGCCGCTCGCGTGGCCCCACAGCCCGTGGGGCTGCGGGCTTTCCGGCGGCCGTCAGCCTTGGCGACACCGGCGCCCACGTGGCGCCGCCGCGCCAGCCTGCGAAGCATTTTCCGGTAGGGCCGCGGCTCTGGCGACAGCTCCCATGCCCGAAGAGCCAGGAGGGAAAGCCGTGCCTCGTTGGAAAGCTCTTTGGCAGCCGCTCGCGTGGCCCCACAGCCCGTGGGGCTGCGGGCTTTCCGGCCGCCGTCAGCCTTGGCGACACCGGCGCCCACGTGGCGCGGCCACGCCAGCCTGCGAAGCATTTTCCGTAGGGCCGCGGCTCTGGCGACAGCTCCCACGTCCGAAGAGCAGGAGGGAAAGACGTGCCTCGTTGGAAAGCTCTTTGGCAGCCGAACGCGTGGCCCCACAGCCCGTGGGGCTGCGGGCTTTCCGGCGGCCGTCAGCCTCGGCGACACCGGTGCCCACGTGGCGCCGCCGTGCCAGCCTGCGAAGCATTTTCCGGTAGGGCCGCGGCTCTGGCGACAGCTCCCACCCCCGAAGAGCCAGGAGGGAAAGCCGTGCCTCGTTGGAAAGCTCTTTGGCAGCCGCTCGCGTGGCCCCACAGCCCGTGGGGGCTGCGGGCTTTCCGGCCGCCGTCAGCCTTGGCAACACCGGCGCCCACGTGGCGCGGCCACGCCAGCCTGCGAAGCATTTTCCGGTAGGGCCGCGGCTCTGGCGACAGCTCCCACGTCCGAAGAGCCAGGAGGGAAAGACGTGCCTCGTTGGAAAGCTCTTTGGCAGCCGCTCGCGTGGCCCCACAGCCCGTGGGGCTGCGGGCTTTCCGGCGGCCGTCAGCCTCGGCGACACCGGTGCCCACGTGGCGCCGCCGTGCCAGCCTGCGAAGCATTTTCCGGTAGGGCCACGGCTCTGGCGACAGCTCCCACCCCCGAAGAGCCAGGAGGGAAAGCCGTGCCTCGTTGGAAAGCTCTTTGACAGCCACTCGCGTGGCCCCACAGCCCGTGGGGCTGCGGGCTTTCCGGCGGCCGTCAGCCTCGGCGACACCGGCGCCCACGTGGTGCTGCCGCGCCAGACTGCAAAGCATTTTCCGGTAGGGCCGTGTCTCTGGCGACAGCTCCCACGCCCGAAGAGCCAGGAGGGAAAGCCGTGCCTCCTTGGAAAGCTCTTTGGCAGCCGCTCGCGTGGCCCCACAGCCCGTGGGGCTGCGGGCTTTCCGGCGGCCGTCAGATTCGGCGACACCGGCGACCACGTGGCCGCCGCCACGCCAGCCTGCGAAGCATTTTCCGGTAGGGCCGCGGCTCTGGCGACAGCTCCCACGTACGAAGAGCCAGGAGGGAAAGCCGTGCCTCCTTGGAAAGCTCTTTGGCAGCCGCTCGCGTGGCCCCACAGCCCGTGGGGCTGCGGGCTTTCCGGCGGCCGTCAGCCTCGGCGACACCGGCGCCCACGTGGCGCCGCCGCGCCAGCCTGCGAAGCATTTTCCGGTAGGGCCGCGGCTCTGGCGACAGCTCCCACGTCCGAAGAGCCAGGAGGGAAAGCCGTGCCTCCTTGGAAAGCTCTTTGGCAGCCGCTCGCGTGGCCCCACAGCCCGTGGGTCTGCGGGCTTTCCAGCGGCCGTCAGCCTCGGCGACACCGGCGCCCACGTGGCGCCGCCGCGCCAGCCTGCGAAGCATTTTCCGGTAGGGCCGCGGCTCTGGCGACAGCTCCCATGCCCGAAGAGCCAGGAGGGAAAGCCGTGCCTCCTTGGAAAGCTCTTTAGCAGCCGCTCGCGTGGCCCCACAGCCCGTGGGGCTGCGGGCTTTCCGGCGGCCGTCAGCCTCGGCGACACCGGCGCCCACGTGGCGCCGCCGCGCCAGACTGCGAAGCATTTTCCGGTAGGGCCGCGGCTCTGGCGACAGCTCCCACGTCCGAAGAGCCAGGAGGGATAGCCGTGCCTCCTTGGAAAGCTCTTTGGCAGCCGCTCGTGTGGCCCCACAGCCCGTGGGGCTGCGGGCTTTCCAGCGGCCGTCAGCCTCGGCGACACCGGCGCCCACGTGGCGCCGCCGCGCAGCCTGCGAAGCATTTTCCGGTAGGGCCGCGGCTCTGGCGACAGCTCCCATGCCCGAAGAGCCAGGAGGGAAAGCCGTGCCTCCTTGGAAAGCTCTTTAGCAGCCGCTCGCGTGGACCCACAGCCCGTGGGGCTGCGGGCTTTCCGGCGGCCGTCAGCCTCGGCGACACCGGCGCCCATGTGACGCCGCCGCGCCAGCCTGCGAAGCATTTTCCAGTAGGGCCGCGGCTCTGGCGACAGCTCCCACGCCCGAAGAGCCAGGAGGGGAAAGCCGTGCCTCCTTGGAAAGCTCTTTGGCAGCCGCTCGCGTGGCCCCACAGCACGTGGGGTTAGGGGCTTTCCGGCGGCCGTCAGCCTCGGCGACACCGGCGCCCACGTGGCGCCGCCGCGCCAGCCTACGAAGTAGTTTCCGGTAGGGCCGCGGCTCTGGCGACAGCTCCCACGCCCGAAGAGCCAGGAGGGAAAGCCGTGCCTCGTTGGAAAGCTCTTTGGCAGCCGCTCGCGTGTGGCCCCACAGCCCGTGGGGCTGCGGGCTTTCCAGCGGCCGTCAGCCTCGGCGACACCGGCGCCCACGTGGCGCCGCCGCGCCAGCCTGCAAAGCATTTTCGGTAGGGCCGCGGCTCTGGCGACAGCTCCCACGCCCGAAGAGCCAGGAGGGAAAGCCGTGCCTCCTTGGAAAGCTCTTTGGCAGCCGCTCGCGTGGCCCCACAGCCCGTGGGGCTGCGGGCTTTCCGGCGGCCGTCAGCCTCGGCGACACCGACGCCCATGTGACGCCTCCGCGCCAGCCTGCAAAGCATTTTCCGGTAGGGCCGCGGCTCTGGCGACAGCTCCCACGCCCGAAGAGCCAGGAGGGAAAGCCGTGCCTCCTTGGAAAGCTCTTTGGTAGCCACTCGCGTGGCCCCACAGCCTGTGGGGCTGCGGGCTTTCCGGTGGCCGTCACATTCGGCGACACCAGCGCCCACGTGGCGCCGCAACACCAGCCTGCGAAGCATTTTCCGGTAGGGCCGCGTCTCTGGCGACAGCTCCCACGTACGAAGAGCCAGGAGGGAAAGCCGTGCTCATTGGAAAGCTCTTTGGCAGCCGCTCACGTGACCCCACAGCCCGTGGGTCTGCGGGCTTTCCGGCGTCCGTCAGCCTCGGCGACACCGGCGCCCACGTGGCGCCGCCACGCCAGCCTGCGAAGCATTTTCCGGTAGGGCCGCAGCTCTGGCGACAGCTCCCACCGCCCGAAGAGCCAGGAGGGAAAGCGTGCCTCGTTGGAAAGCTCTTTGGAAGCCGCTCGCGTGGCCCCACAGCCCGTGGGGCTGCGGGCTTTCCGGCGGCCGTCAGCCTTGGCGACACCGGCGCCCACGTGGCGCCGCCGCGCCAGCCTGCGAAGCATTTTCCGGTAGGGCCGCGGCTCTGGCGACAGCTCCCATGCCGAAGAGCCAGGAGGGAAAGCCGTGCCTCGTTGGAAAGCTCTTTGGCAGCCGCTCGCGTGGCCCCACAGCCCGTGGGGGCTGCGGGCTTTCCGGCCGCCGTCAGCCTTGGCGACACCGGCGCCCACGTGGCGCGGCCACGCCAGCCTGCGAAGCATTTTCCGGTAGGGCCGCGGCTCTGGCGACAGCTCCCACGTCCGAAGAGCCAGGAGGGAAAGACGTGCCTCGTTGGAAAGCTCTTTGGCAGCCGCTCGCGTGGCCCCACAGCCCGTGGGGCTGCGGGCTTTCCGGCGGCCGTCAGCCTCGGCGACACCGGTGCCCACGTGGCGCCGCCGTGCCAGCCTGCGAAGCATTTTCCGGTAGGGCCGCGGCTCTGGCGACAGCTCCCACCCCCGAAGAGCCAGGAGGGAAAGCCCGTGCCTCGTTGGAAAGCTCTTTGACAGCCACTCGCGTGGCCCCACAGCCCGTGGGGCTGCGGGCTTTCGGCGGCCGTCAGCCTCGGCGACACCGGCGCCCACGTGGTGCTGCCGCGCCAGACTGCAAAGCATTTTCCGGTAGGGCCTTGTCTCTGGCGACAGCTCCCACGCCGAAGAGCCAGGAGGGAAAGCCGTGCCTCCTTGGAAAGCTCTTTGGCAGCCGCTCGCGTGGCCCCACAGCCCGTGGGGCTGCGGGCTTTCCGGCGGCCGTCAGATTCGGCGACACCGGGGCCCACGTGGCGCCGCCACGCCAGCCTGCGAAGCATTTTCCGGTAGGGCCGCGGCTCTGGCGACAGCTCCCACGCCCGAAGAGCCAGGAGGGAAAGCCGTGCCTCCTTGGAAAGCTCTTGGCAGCCGCTCGCGTGGCCCCACAGCCCGTGGGGCTGCGGGCTTTCCGGCGGCCGTCAGCCTCGGCGGACACCGGCGCCCACGTGGCGCCGCCGCGCCAGCCTGCGAAGTAGTTTCCGGTAGGGCCGCGGCTCTGGCGACAGCTCCCACGCCCGAAGAGCCAGGAGGGAAAGCCGTGCCTCGTTGGAAACCTCTTTGGCAGCCGCTCGCGTGGCCCCACAGCCCGTGGGGCTGCGGGCTTTCCGGCGGCCGTCAGCCTCGGCGACACCGGCGCCCACTTGGCGCCGCCGCGCCAGCCTGCAAAGCATTTTCCGGTAGGGCCGCGGCTCTGGCGACAGCTCCCACGCCCGAAGAGCCAGGAGGGAAAGCCGTGCCTCCTTGGAAAGCTCTTTGGCAGCCGCTCGCGTGGCCCCACAGCCCGTGGGGCTGCGGGCTTTCCGGCGGCCGTCAGCCTCGGCGACACCGACGCCCACGTGACGCCTCCTCGCCAGCCTGCAAAGCAATTTTCCGGTAGGGCCGCGGCTCTGGCGACAGCTCCCACGCCCGAAGAGCCAGGAGGGAAAGCCGTGCCTCCTTGGAAAGCTCTTTGGCAGCCGCTCGCGTGGCCCCACAGCCCGTGGGGCCGCGGGGTTTCCGGTGGCCGTCAGCCTCGGCGACACCGGCGCCCACGTGGCGCCCCCGCGCAAGCCTGCGAAGCATTTTCCGGTCGGGCTGCGGCTCTGGCGACAGCTCCCACACACGAAGAGCCAGGAGGGAAAGCCGTGCCTCATTGGAAAGCTCTTTGGCAGCCGCTCACGTGACCCCACAGCCCGTGGGGCTGCGGGCTTTCCGGCGTCCGTCAGCCTCGGCGACACCGGCGCCCACGTGGCGCCGCCACGCCAGCCTGCGAAGCATTTTCCGGTAGGGCCGCAGCTCTGGCGACAGCTCCCACGCCCGAAGAGCCAGGAGGGAAAGCCGTGCCTCGTTGGAAAGCTCTTTGGAAGCCGCTCGCGTGGCCCCACAGCCCGTGGGGCTGCGGGGCTTTCCGGCGGCCGTCAGCCTTGGCGACACCGGCGCCCACATGGCGCCGCCGCGCCAGCCTGCGAAGCATTTTCCGGTAGGGCCGCGGCTCTGGCGACAGCTCCCATGCCCGAAGAGCCAGGAGGGAAAGCCGTGCCTCGTTGGAAAGCTCTTTGGCAGCCGCTCGCGTGGCCCCCACAGCCCGTGGGGCTGCGGGCTTTCTGGCGGCCGTCAGCCTTGGCGACACCGGCGCCCACGTGGCGCGGCCACGCCAGCCTGCGAAGCATTTTCCGGTAGGGCCGCGGCTCTGGCGACAGCTCCCACGTCCGAAGAGCCAGGAGGGAAAGACGTGCCTCATTGGAAAGCTCTTTGGCAGCCGCTCGCGTGGCCCCACAGCCGTGGGGCTGCGGGCTTTCCGGCGGCCGTCAGCCTCGGCGACACCGGTGCCCACGTGGCGCCGCCGTGCCAGCCTGCGAAGCATTTTCCGGTAGGGCCGCGGCTCTGGCGACAGCTCCCACCCCCGAAGAGCCAGGAGGGAAAGCCGTGCCTCGTTGAAAGCACTTTGACAGCCACTCGCGTGGCCCCACAGCCCGTGGGGCTGCGGGCTTTCCGGCGGCCGTCAGCCTCGGCGACACCGTCGCCCACGTGGTGCTGCCGCGCCAGACTGCAAAGCATTTTCCGGTAGGGCCGTGTCTCTGGCGACAGCTCCCACGCCCGAAGAGCCAGGAGGGAAAGCCGTGCCTCCTTGGAAAGCTCTTTGGCAGCCGCTCGCGTGGCCCCACAGCCCGTGGGGCTGCGGGCTTTCCGGCGGCCGTCAGATTCGGCGACACCGGCGACCACGTGGCGCCGCCACGCCAGCCTGCGAAGCATTTTCCGGTAGGGCCGCGGCTCTGGCGACAGCTCCCACGTACGAAGAGCCAGGAGGGAAAGCCGTGCCTCCTTGGAAAGCTCTTTGGCAGCCGCTCGCGTGGCCCCACAGCCCGTGGGGCTGCGGGCTTTCCGGCGGCCGTCAGCCTCGGCGACACCGGCGCCCACGTGGCGCCGCCGCGCCAGACTGCGAAGCATTTTCCGGTAGGGCCGCGGCTCTGGCGACAGCTCCCACGTCCGAAGAGCCAGGAGGGAAAGCCGTGCCTCCTTGGAAAGCTCTTTGGCAGCCGCTCGCGTGGCCCCACAGCCCGTGGCTCTGCGGGCTTTCCAGCGGCCGTCAGCCTCGGCGACACCGGCGCCCACGTGGCGCCGCCGCGCCAGCCTGCGAAGCATTTTCCGGTAGGGCCGCGGCTCTGGCGACAGCTCCCACGCCCGAAGAGCCAGGAGGGAAAGCCGTGCCTCCTTGGAAAGCTCTTTAGCAGCCGCTCGCGTGGCCCCACAGCCCGTGGGGCTGCGGGCTTTCCGGCGGCCGTCAGCCTCGGCGACACCGGCGCCCACGTGGCGCCCCCGCGCCAGCCTGCGAAGCATTTTCCGGTAGGGCCGCGGCTCTGGCGACAGCTCCCATGCCCGAAGAGCCAGGAGGGAAAGCCGTGCCTCCTTGGAAAGCTCTTTAGCAGCCGCTCGCGTGGCCCCACAGCCCGTGGGGCTGCGGGCTTTCCGGCGTCCGTCAGCCTCGGCGACACCGGCGCCCATGTGACGCCGCCGCGCCAGCCTGCGAAGCATTTTCCAGTAGGGCCGCGGCTCTGGCGACAGCTCCCACGCCCGAAGAGCCAGGAGGGAAAGCCGTGCCTCCTTGGAAAGCTCTTTGGCAGCCGCTCGCGTGGCCCCACAGCACGTGGGGCTAGGGGCTTTCCGGCGGCCGTCAGCCTCGGCGACACCGGCGCCCACGTGGCGCCGCCGCGCCAGCCTACGAAGTAGTTTCCGGTAGGGCCGCGGCTCTGGCGACAGCTCCCACGCCCGAAGAGCCAGGAGGGAAAGCCGTGCCTCGTTGGAAAGCTCTTTGGCAGCCGCTCGCGTGGCCCCCACAGCCCGTGGGGCTGCGGGCTTTCCGGCGGCCGTCAGCCTCGGCGACACCGGCGCCCACGTGGCGCCGCCGCGCCAGCCTGCAAAGCATTTTCCGGTAGGGCCGCGGCTCTGGCGACAGCTCCCACGCCCGAAGAGCCAGGAGGGAAAGCCGTGCCTCCTTGGAAAGCTCTTTGGCAGCCGCTCGCGTGGCCCCACAGCCCGTGGGGCTGCGGGCTTTCCCCCCCCGGCGGCCCGTCAGCCTCGGCGACACCGACGCCATGTGACGCCTCCGCGCAGCCTGCAAAGCATTTTCCGGTAGGGCCGCGGCTCTGGCGACAGCTCCCACGCCCGAAGAGCCAGGAGGGAAAGCCGTGCCTCGTTGGGAAAGCCTTTGGCAGCCGCTCGCGTGGCCCCACAGCCCGTGGGGCTGCGGGCTTTCCGGCGGCCGTCAGCCTCGGCGACACCGGCGCCCATGTCTCGCCGCCACGCCAGCCTGCAAAGCATTTTCCGGTAGGGCGCGGCTCTGGCGACAGCTCCCACGCCCGAAGAGCCAGGAGGGAAAGCCGTGCCTCGTTGGAAAGCTCTTTGGCAGCCGCTCGCGTGGCCCCACAGCCCGTGGGTCTGCGGGCTTTCCGGCGGCCGTCAGCCTCGGCGACACCGGCGCCGACATGGCACCGCCGCGCCAGCCTGCAAAGCATTTTCCGGTAGGGCCGCGGCTCTGGCGACAGCTCCCACCCCCGAAGAGCCAGGAGGGAAAGCCGTGCCTCCTTGGAAAGCTCTTTGGCAGCCGCTCGCGTGGCCCCACAGCCCGTGGGTCTGCGGGCTTTCCAGCGGCCGTCAGCCTCGGCGACACCGGCGCACACGTGGCGCCGCCGCGCCAGCCTGCGAAGCATTTTCCGGTAGGGCCGCGGCTCTGGCGACAGCTCCCATGCCCGAAGAGCCAGGAGGGAAAGCCGTGCCTCCTTGGAAAGCTCTTTAGCAGCCGCTCGCGTGGCCCCACAGCCCGTGGGGCTGCGGGCTTTCCGGCGGCCGTCAGCCTCGGCGACACCGGCGCCCACGTGGCGCCGCCGCGCCAGCCTGCGAAGTAGTTTCCGGTAGGGCCGCGGCTCTGGCGACAGCTCCCACGCCCGAAGAGCCAGGAGGGAAAGCCGTGCCTCCTTAGAAAGCTCTTTGGCAGCCGCTCGCGTGGCCCCACAGCCCGTGGGGCTGCGGGCTTTCCGGCGGCCGTCAGCCTCGGCGACACCGGCGCCCACTTGGCGCCGCCGCGCCAGCCTGCAAAGCATTTTCCGGTAGGGCCGCGGCTCTGGCGACAGCTCCCACGCCCGAAGAGCCAGGAGGGAAAGCCGTGCCTCCTTGGAAAGCTCTTTGGCAGCCGCTCGCGTGGCCCCACAGCCCGTGGGGCTGCGGGCTTTCCGGCGGCCGTCAGCCTCGGCGACACCGACGCCCACGTGACGCCTCCTCGCCAGCCTGCAAAGCATTTCCCGGTAGGGCCGCGGCTCTGGCTACAGCTCCCACGCCCGAAGAGCCAGGAGGGAAAGCCGTGCCTCCTTGGAAAGCTCTTTGGCAGCCGCTCGCGTGGCCCCACAGCCCGTGGGGCCGCGGGCTTTCCGGTGGCCGTCAGCCTCGGCGACACCGGCGCCCACGTGGCGCCCCCGCGCAAGCCTGCGAAGCATTTTCCGGTCGGGCTGCGGCTCTGGCGACAGCTCCCACACACGAAGAGCCAGGAGGGAAAGCCGTGCCTCATTGGAAAGCTCTTTGGCAGCCGCTCACGTGACCCCACAGCCCGTGGGGCTGCGGGCTTTCCGGCGTCCGTCAGCCTCGGCGACACCGGCGCCCACGTGGCGCCGCCACGCCAGCCTGCGAAGCATTTTCCGGTAGGGCCGCGGCTCTGGCGACAGCTCCCATGCCCGAAGAGCCAGGAGGGAAAGCCGTGCCTCGTTGGAAAGCTCTTTGGCAGCCGCTCGCGTGGCCCCACAGCCCGTGGGGCTGCGGGCTTTCCGGCCGCCGTCAGCCTTGGCGACACCGGCGCCCACGTGGCGCCGCCACGCCAGCCTGCGAAGCATTTTCCGGTAGGGCCGCGGCTCTGGCGACAGCTCCCACGTCCGAAGAGCCAGGAGGGAAAGCCGTGCCTCGTTGGAAAGCTCTTTGACAGCCACTCGCGTGGCCCCACAGCCCGTGGGGCTGCGGGCTTTCCGGCGGCCGTCAGCCTCGGCGACACCGGCGCCCACGTGGTGCTGCCGCGCCAGCCTGCAAAGCATTTTCCGGTAGGGCCGTGTCTCTGGCGACAGCTCCCACGCCCGAAGAGCCAGGAGGGAAAGCCGTGCCTCCTTGGAAAGCTCTTTGGCAGCCGCTCGCGTGGCCCCACAGCCCGTGGGGCTGCGGGCTTTCCGGCGGCCGTCAGCCTCGGCGACACCGGGGCCCACGTGGCGCCGCCACGCCAGCCTGCGAAGCATTTTCCGGTAGGGCCGCGGCTCTGGCGACAGCTCCCACGTACGAAGAGCCAGGAGGGAAAGCCGTGCCTCCTTGGAAAGCTCTTTGGCAGCCGCTCGCGTGGCCCCACAGCCCGTGGGGCTGCGGGCTTTCCGGCGGCCGTCAGCCTCGGCGACACCGGCGCCCACGTGGCGCCGCCGCGCCAGCCTGCGAAGCATTTTCCGGTAGGGCCGCGGCTCTGGCGACAGCTCCCACGTCCGAAGAGCCAGGAGGGAAAGCCGTGCCTCCTTGGAAAGCTCTTTGGCAGCCGCTCGCGTGGCCCCACAGCCCGTGGGTCTGCGGGCTTTCCAGCGGCCGTCAGCCTCGGCGACACCGGCGCCCACGTGGCGCCGCCGCGCCAGCCTGCGAAGCATTTTCCGGTAGGGCTGCGGCTCTGGCGACAGCTCCCATGCCCGAAGAGCCAGGAGGGAAAGCCGTGCCTCCTTGGAAAGCTCTTTAGCAGCCGCTCGCGTGGCCCCACAGCCCGTGGGGCTGCGGGCTTTCCGGCGGCCGTCAGCCTCGGCGACACCGGCGCCCACGTGGCGCCGCCGCGCCAGCCTGCGAAGTAGTTTCCGGTAGGGCCGCGGCTCTGGCGACAGCTCCCACGCCCGAAGAGCCAGGAGGGAAAGCCGTGCCTCCTTAGAAAGCTCTTTGGCAGCCGCTCGCGTGGCCCCACAGCCCGTGGGGCTGCGGGCTTTCCGGCGGCCGTCAGCCTCGGCGACACCGGCGCCCACTTGGCGCCGCCGCGCCAGCCTGCAAAGCATTTTCCGGTAGGGCCGCGGCTCTGGCGACAGCTCCCACGCCCGAAGAGCCAGGAGGGAAAGCCGTGCCTCCTTGGAAAGCTCTTTGGCAGCCGCTCGCGTGGCCCCACAGCCCGTGGGGCTGCGGGCTTTCCGGCGGCCATCAGCCTCGGCGACACCGACGCCCACGTGACGCCTCCTCGCCAGCCTGCAAAGCATTTTCCGGTAGGGCCGCGGCTCTGGCGACAGCTCCCACGCCCGAAGAGCCAGGAGGGAAAGCCGTGCCTCCTTGGAAAGCTCTTTGGCAGCCGCTCGCGTGGCCCCACAGCCCGTGGGGCCGCGGGCTTTCCGGTGGCCGTCAGCCTCGGCGACACCGGCGCCCACGTGGCGCCCCCGCGCAAGCCTGCGAAGCATTTTCCGGTCGGGCTGCGGCTCTGGCGACAGCTCCCACACACGAAGAGCCAGGAGGGAAAGCCGTGCCTCATTGGAAAGCTCTTTGGCAGCCGCTCGCGTGGCCCCACAGCCCGTGGGGCTGCGGGCTTTCCGGCGGCCGTCAGCCTTGGCGACACCGGCGCCCACGTGGCGCGGCCACGCCAGCCTGCGAAGCATTTTCCGGTAGGGCCGCGGCTCTGGCGACAGCTCCCACCCCCGAAGAGCCAGGAGGGAAAGCCGTGCCTCGTTGGAAAGCTCTTTGATAGCCACTCGCGTGGCCCCACAGCCCGTGGGGCTGCGGGCTTTCCGGCGGCCGTCAGCCTCGGCGACACCGGCGCCCACGTGGTGCTGCCGCGCCAGACTGCAAAGCATTTTCCGGTAGGGCCGTGTCTCTGGCGACAGCTCCCACGCCCGAAGAGCCAGGAGGGAAAGCCGTGCCTCCTTGGAAAGCTCTTTGTCAGCCGCTCGCGTGGCCCCACAGCCCGTGGGGCTGCGGGCTTTCCGGCGGCCGTCAGCCTCGGCGACACCGGCGCCCACGTGGCGCAGCCACGCCAGCCTGCGAAGCATTTTCCGGTAGGGCTGCGGCTCTGGCGACAGCTCCCACTCCCGAAGAGCCAGGAGGGAAAGCCGTGCCTCATTGGAAAGCTCTTTGGCAGCCGCTCACGTGGCCCCACAGCCCGTGGGGCTGCGGGCTTTCCGGCGGCCGTCAGCCTCGGCGACACCGGCGCCCACGTGGCGCCGCCGCGCCAGACTGCGAAGCATTTTCCGGTAGGGCCGCGGCTCTGGCGACAGCTCCCACGTCCGAAGAGCCAGGAGGGATAGCCGTGCCTCCTTGGAAAGCTCTTTGGCAGCCGCTCGCGTGGCCCCACAGCCCGTGGGGCTGCGGGCTTTCCAGCGGCCGTCAGCCTCGGCGACACCGGCGCCCACGTGGCGCCGCCGCGCCAGCCTGCGAAGCATTTTCCGGTAGGGCCGTGGCTCTGGCGACAGCTCCCACGCCCGAAGAGCCAGGAGGGAAAGCCGTGCCTCCTTGGAAAGCTCTTTAGCAGCCGCTCGCGTGGCCCCACAGCCCGTGGGGCTGCGGGCTTTCCGGCGGCCGTCAGCCTCGGCGACACCGGCGCCCATGTGACGCCGCCGCGCCAGCCTGCGAAGCATTTTCCAGTAGGGCCGCGGCTCTGGCGACAGCTCCCACGCCCGAAGAGCCAGGAGGGAAAGCCGTGCCTCCTTGGAAAGCTCTTTGGCAGCCGCTCGCGTGGCCCCACAGCACGTGGGGCTAGGGGCTTTCCGGCGGCCGTCAGCCTCGGCGACACCGGCGCCCACGTGGCGCCGCCGCGCCAGCCTACGAAGTAGTTTCCGGTAGGGCCGCGGCTCTGGCGACAGCTCCCACGCCCGAAGAGCCAGGAGGGAAAGCCGTGCCTCATTGGAAAGCTCTTTGGCAGCCGCTCGCGTGGCCCCACAGCCCGTGGGGCTGCGGGCTTTCCAGCGGCCGTCAGCCTCGGCGACACCGGCGCCCACGTGGCGCCGCCGCGCCAGCCTGCAAAGCATTTTCCGGTAGGGCCGCGGCTCTGGCGACAGCTCCCACGCCCGAAGAGCCAGGAGGGAAAGCCGTGCCTCCTTGGAAAGCTCTTTGGCAGCCGCTCGCGTGGCCCCACAGCCCGTGGGGCTGCGGGCTTTCCGGCGGCCGTCAGCCTCGGCGACACCGACGCCCATGTGACGCCTCCGCGCCAGCCTGCAAAGCATTTTCCGGTAGGGCCGCGGCTCTGGCGACAGCTCCCACGCCCGAAGAGCCAGGAGGGAAAGCCGTGCCTCCTTGGAAAGCTCTTTGGCAGCCGCTCGCGTGGCCCCACAGCAAGTGGGGCTGCGGGCTTTCCGGTGGCCGTCAGCCTCGTCGACACCGGCGCCCACGTGGCGCCCCCGCGCAAGCCTGCGAAGCATTTTCCGGTCGGGCTGCGGCTCTGGCGACAGCTCCCACGCCCGAAGAGCCAGGAGGGAAAGCCGTGCCTCGTTGGAAAGCTCTTTGACAGCCGCTCGCGTGGCCCCACAGCCCGTGGGGCTGCGGGCTTTCCGTCGGCCGTCAGCCTCGGCGACACCGGCGCCCACGTGGCGCCCCCGCGCCAGCCTGCAAAGCATTTTCCGGTAGGGCTGCGGCTCTGGCGACAGCTCCCACACCCGAAGAGCCAGGAGGGAAAGCCGTGCCTCATTGGAAAGCTCTTTGGCAGCCGCTCGCGTGGCCCCACAGCCCGTGGGGCTGCGGGCTTTCCGGTGGCCGTCAGCCTCGGCGACACCGGCGCCCACGTGGCGCCGCCGCGCCAGACTGCGAAGCATTTTCCGGTAGGGCCGCGGCTCTGGCGACAGCTCCCACGCCCGAAGAGCCAGGACGGAAAGCCGTGCCTCGTTGGAAAGCTCTTTGGCAGCCGCTCGCGTGGCCCCACAGCCCGTGGGGCTGCGGGCTTTCCGGCGGCCGTCAGCCTCGGCGACACCGGCGCCGACATGGCACCGCCGCGCCAGCCTGCAAAGCATTTTCCGGTAGGGCCGCGGCTCTGGCGACAGCTCCCACCCCCGAAGAGCCAGGAGGGAAAGCCGTGCCTCCTTGGAAAGCTCTTTGGCAGCCGCTCGCGTGGCCCCACAGCCCGTGGGGCCGCGGGCTTTCCGGCGGTAGTCAGATTCGGCGACACCGGCGCCCACGTGACGCCGCCACGCCAGCCTGCGAAGCATTTTCCGGTAGGGCCGCGGCTCTGGCGACAGCTCCCACGCCCGAAGAGCCAGGAGGGAAAGCCGTGCCTCGTTGGAAAGCTCTTTGATAGCCACTCGCGTGGCCCCACAGCCCGTGGGGCTGCGGGCTTTCCGGCGGCCGTCAGCCTCGGCGACACCGGCGCCCACGTGGTGCTGCCGCGCCAGACTGCAAAGCATTTTCCGGTAGGGCCGTGTCTCTGGCGACAGCTCCCACGCCCGAAGAGCCAGGAGGGAAAGCCATGCCTCCTTGGAAAGCTCTTTGGCAGCCGCTCGCGTGGCCCCACAGCCCGTGGGGCTGCGGGCTTTCCGGCGGCCGTCAGCCTCGGCGACACCGGCGCCCACGTGGCGCAGCCACGCCAGCCTGCGAAGCATTTTCCGGTAGGGCTGCGGCTCTGGCGACAGCTCCCACTCCCGAAGAGCCAGGAGGGAAAGCCGTGCCTCATTGGAAAGCTCTTTAGCAGCCGCTCGCGTGGCCCCACAGCCCGTGGGGCTGCGGGCTTTCCGGCGGCCGTCAGCCTCGGCGACACCGGCGCCCACGTGTCGCCGCGGCGCCAGACTGCGAAGCATTTTCCGGTAGGGCCGCGGCTCTGGCGACAGCTCCCACGTACGAAGAGCCAGGAGGGAAAGCCGTGCCTCCTTGGAAAGCTCTTTGGCAGCCGCTCGTGTGGCCCCACAGCCCGTGGGGCTGCGGGCCTTCCAGCGGCCGTCAGCCTCGGCGACACCGGCGCCCACGTGGCGCCGCCGCGCCAGCCTGCGAAGCATTTTCCGGTAGGGCCGCAGCTCTGGCGACAGCTCCCATGCCCGAAGAGCCAGGAGGGAAAGCCGTGCCTCCTTGGAAAGCTCTTTAGCAGCCGCTCGCGTGGCCCCACAGCCCGTGGGGCTGCGGGCTTTCCGGCGGCCGTCAGCCTCGGCGCCACCGGCGCCCACGTGACGCCGCCGCGCCAGCCTGCGAAGCATTTTCCAGTAGGGCCGTGGCTCTGGCGACAGCTCCCACGCCCGAAGAGCCAGGAGGGAAAGCCGTGCCTCCTTGGAAAGCTCTTTGGCAGCCGCTCGCGTGGCCCCACAGCACGTGGGGCTAGGGGCTTTCCGGCAGCCGTCAGCCTCGGCGACACCGGCGCCCACGTGGCGCCGCCGCGCCAGCCTACGAAGTAGTTTCCGGTAGGGCCGCGGCTCTGGCGACAGCTCCCACGCCCGAAGAGCCAGGAGGGAAAGCCGTGCCTCCTTGGAAAGCTCTTTGGCAGCCGCTCGCGTGGCCCCACAGCCCGTGGGGCTGCGGGCTTTCCAGCGGCCGTCAGCCTCGGCGACACCGGCGCCCACGTGGCGCCGCCGCGCCAGCCTGCAAAGCATTTTCCGGTAGGGCCGCGGCTCTGGCGACAGCTCCCACGCCCGAAGAGCCAGGAGGGAAAGCCGTGCCTCCTTGGAAAGCTCTTTGGCAGCCGCTCGCGTGGCCCCACAGCCCGTGGGGCTGCGGGCTTTCCGGCGGCCGTCAGCCTCGGCGACACCGGCGCCCACGTGGTGCTGCCGTGCCAGACTGCAAAGCATTTTCCGGTAGGGCCGTGTCTCTGGCGACAGCTCCCACGCCCGAAGAGCCAGGAGGGAAAGCCGTGCCTCCTTGGAAAGCTCTTTGGCAGCCGCTCGCGTGGCCCCACAGCCCGTGGGGCTGCGGGCTTTCCGGCGGCCGTCAGCCTCGGCGACACCGGCGCCGACATGGCACCGCCGCGCCAGCCTGCAAAGCATTTTCCGGTAGGGCCGCGGCTCTGGCGACAGCTCCCACCCCCGAAGAGCCAGGAGGGAAAGCCGTGCCTCGTTGGAAAGCTCTTTGGCAGCCGCTCGCGTGGCCCCACAGCCCGTGGGGCCGCGGGCTTTCCGGCGGTAGTCAGATTCGGCGACACCGGCGCCCACGTGACGCCGCCACGCCAGCCTGCGAAGCATTTTCCGGTAGGGCCGCGGCTCTGGCGACAGCTCCCACCCCCGAAGAGCCAGGAGGGAAAGCCGTGCCTCGTTGGAAAGCTCTTTGATAGCCACTCGCGTGGCCCCACAGCCCGTGGGGCTGCGGGCTTTCCGGCGGCCGTCAGCCTCGGCGACACCGGCGCCCACGTGGTGCTGCCGCGCCAGACTGCAAAGCATTTTCCGGTAGGGCCGTGTCTCTGGCGACAGCTCCCACGCCCGAAGAGCCAGGAGGGAAAGCCGTGCCTCGTTGGAAAGCTCTTTGGCAGCCGCTCGCGTGGCCCCACAGCCCGTGGGGCTGCGGGCTTTCCGGCGGCCGTCAGCCTCGGCGACACCGGCGCCCACGTGGCGCAGCCACGCCAGCCTGCGAAGCATTTTCCGGTAGGGCTGCGGCTCTGGCGACAGCTCCCACTCCCGAAGAGCCAGGAGGGAAAGCCGTGCCTCATTGGAAAGCTCTTTGGCAGCCGCTCGCGTGGCCCCACAGCCCGTGGGGCTGCGGGCTTTCCAGCGGCCGTCAGCCTCGGCGACACCGGCGCCCACGTGGCGCTGCCGCGCCAGACTGCGAAGCATTTTCCGGTAGGGCCGCGGCTCTGGCGACAGCTCCCACGTCCGAAGACCCAGGAGGGAAAGCCGTGCCTCCTTGGAAAGCTCTTTGGCAGCCGCTCGTGTGGCCCCACAGCCCGTGGGGCTGCGGGCTTTCCAGCGGCCGTCAGCCTCGGCGACACCGGCGCCCACGTGGCGCCGCCGCGCCAGCCTGCAAAGCATTTTCCGGTAGGGCCGCGGCTCTGGCGACAGCTCCCATGCCCGAAGAGCCAGGAGGGAAAGCCGTGCCTCCTTGGAAAGCTCTTTAGCAGCCGCTCGCGTGGCCCCACAGCCCGTGGGGCTGCGGGCTTTCCGGCGGCCGTCAGCCTCGGCGACACCGGCGCCCACGTGACGCCGCCGCGCCAGCCTGCGAAGCATTTTCCAGTAGGGCCGCGGCTCTGGCGACAGCTCCCACGCCCGAAGAGCCAGGAGGGAAAGCCGTGCCTCCTTGGAAAGCTCTTTGGCAGCCGCTCGCGTGGCCCCACAGCACGTGGGGCTAGGGGCTTTCCGGCGGCCGTCAGCCTCGGCGACACCGGCGCCCACGTGGCGCCGCCGCGCCAGCCTACGAAGTAGTTTCCGGTAGGGCCGCGGCTCTGGCGACAGCTCCCACGCCCGAAGAGCCAGGAGGGAAAGCCGTGCCTCGTTGGAAAGCTCTTTGGCAGCCGCTCGCGTGGCCCCACAGCCCGTGGGGCTGCGGGCTTTCCAGCGGCCGTCAGCCTCGGCGACACCGGCGCCCACGTGGCGCCGCCGCGCCAGCCTGCAAAGCATTTTCCGGTAGGGCCGCGGCTCTGGCGACAGCTCCCACGCCCGAAGAGCCAGGAGGGAAAGCCGTGCCTCCTTGGAAAGCTCTTTGGCAGCCGCTCGCGTGGCCCCACAGCCCGTGGGGCTGCGGGCTTTCCGGCGGCCGTCAGCCTCGGCGACACCGGCGCCCACGTGGTGCTGCCGCGCCAGACTGCAAAGCATTTTCCGGTAGGGCCGTGTCTCTGGCGACAGCTCCCACGCCCGAAGAGCCAGGAGGGAAAGCCGTGCCTCCTTGGAAAGCTCTTTGGCAGCCGCTCGCGTGGCCCCACAGCCCGTGGGGCTGCGGGCTTTCCGGCGGCCGTCAGCCTCGGCGACACCGGCGCCCATGTGACGCCTCCGCGCCAGCCTGCAAAGCATTTTCCGGTAGGGCCGCGGCTCTGGCGACAGCTCCCACCCCCGAAGAGCCAGGAGGGAAAGCCGTGCCTCCTTGGAAAGCTCTTTGATAGCCACTCGCGTGGCCCCACAGCCCGTGGGGCTGCGGGCTTTCCGGCGGCCGTCAGCCTCGGCGACACCGGCGCCCACGTGGTGCTGCCGCGCCAGACTGCAAAGCATTTTCCGGTAGGGCCGTGTCTCTGGCGACAGCTCCCACGCCCGAAGAGCCAGGAGGGAAAGCCGTGCCTCCTTGGAAAGCTCTTTGGCAGCCGCTCGCGTGGCCCCACAGCCCGTGGGGCTGCGGGCTTTCCGGCGGCCGTCAGCCTCGGCGACACCGGCGCCCACGTGGCGCAGCCACGCCAGCCTGCGAAGCATTTTCCGGTAGGGCTGCGGCTGTGGCGACAGCTCCCACTCCCGAAGAGCCAGGAGGGAAAGCCGTGCCTCATTGGAAAGCTCTTTGGCAGCCGCTCGCGTGGCCCCACAGCCCGTGGGGCTGCGGGCTTTCCGGCGGCCGTCAGCCTCGGCGACACCGGCGCCCACGTGGCGCCGCCGCGCCAGACTGCGAAGCATTTTCCGGTAGGGCCGCGGCTCTGGCGACAGCTCCCACGTCCGAAGAGCCAGGAGGGAAAGCCGTGCCTCCTTGGAAAGTCTTTGGCAGCCGCTCGTGTGGCCCCACAGCCCGTGGGGCTGCGGGCTTTCCAGCGGCCGTCAGCCTCGGCGACACCGGCGCCCACGTGGCGCCGCCGCGCCAGCCTGCGAAGCATTTTCCGGTAGGGCCGCGGCTCTGGCGACAGCTCCCACGCCCGAAGAGCCAGGAGGGAAAGCCGTGCCTCGTTGGAAAGCTCTTTGGCAGCCGCTCGCGTGGCCCCACAGCCCGTGGGGCTGCGGGCTTTCCAGCGGCCGTCAGCCTCGGCGACACCGGCGCCCACGTGGCGCCGCCGCGCCAGCCTGCAAAGCATTTTCCGGTAGGGCCGCGGCTCTGGCGACAGCTCCCACGCCCGAAGAGCCAGGAGGGAAAGCCGTGCCTCCTTGGAAAGCTCTTTGGCAGCCGCTCGCGTGGCCCCACAGCAAGTGGGGCTGCGGGCTTTCCGGTGGCCGTCAGCCTCGGCGACACCGGTGCCCACGTGGCGCCCCCGCGCAAGCCTGCGAAGCATTTTCCGGTCGGGCTGCGGCTCTGGCGACAGCTCCCACGCCCGAAGAGCCAGGAGGGAAAGCCGTGCCTCGTTGGAAAGCTCTTTGATAGCCACTCGCGTGGCCCCACAGCCCGTGGGGCTGCGGGCTTTCCGGCGGCCGTCAGCCTCGGCGACACCGGCGCCCACGTGGTGCTGCCGCGCCAGACTGCAAAGCATTTTCCGGTAGGGCCGTGTCTCTGGCGACAGCTCCCACGCCCGAAGAGCCAGGAGGGAAAGCCGTGCCTCCTTGGAAAGCTCTTTGGCAGCCGCTCGCGTGGCCCCACAGCCCGTGGGGCTGCGGGCTTTCCGGCGGCCGTCAGCCTCGGCGACACCGGCGCCCACGTGGCGCAGCCACGCCAGCCTGCGAAGCATTTTCCGGTAGGGCTGCGGCTCTGGCGACAGCTCCCACTCCCGAAGAGCCAGGAGGGAAAGCCGTGCCTCATTGGAAAGCTCTTTGGCAGCCGCTCGCGTGGCCCCACAGCCCGTGGGGCTGCGGGCTTTCCGGCGGCCGTCAGCCTCGGCGACACCGGCGCCCACGTGGCGCCGCCGCGCCAGCCTGCGAAGCATTTTCCGGTAGGGCCGCGGCTCTGGCGACAGCT
This sequence comes from Rissa tridactyla, assembly GCF_028500815.1. NCBI lineage: Eukaryota > Metazoa > Chordata > Aves > Charadriiformes > Laridae > Rissa > Rissa tridactyla. The sequence goes on from NW_026529600.1 coordinate 23,158, forward strand.
CCCATGCCCGAAGAGCCAGGAGGGAAAGCCGTGCCTCCTTGGAAAGCTCTTTAGCAGCCGCTCGCCTGGCCCCACAGCCCGTGGGGCTGCGGGCTTTCCAGCGGCCGTCAGCCTCGGCGACACCGGCGCCCACGTGACGCCGCCGCGCCAGCCTGCGAAGCATTTTCCGGTCGGGCTGCGGCTCTGGCGACAGCTCCCACGCCCGAAGAGCCAGGAGGGAAAGCCGTGCCTCCTTGGAAAACTCTTTGGCAGCCGCTCGCGTGGCCCCACAGCACGTGGGGCTAGGGGCTTTCCGGCGGCCGTCAGCCTCGGCGACACCGGCGCCCACGTGGCGCCGCCGCGCCAGCCTACGAAGTAGTTTCCGGTAGGGCCGCGGCTCTGGCGACAGCTCCCACGCCCGAAGAGCCAGGAGGGAAAGCCGTGCCTCGTTGGAAAGCTCTTTGGCAGCCGCTCGCGTGGCCCCACAGCCCGTGGGGCTGCGGGCTTTCCAGCGGCCGTCAGCCTCGGCGACACCGGCGCCCACGTGGCGCCGCCGCGCCAGCCTGCAAAGCATTTTCCGGTAGGGCCGCGGCTCTGGCGACAGCTCCCACGCCCGAAGAGCCAGGAGGGAAAGCCGTGCCTCGTTGGAAAGCTCTTTGGCAGCCGCTCGCGTGGCCCCACAGCCCGTGGGGCTGCGGGCTTTCCGGCGGCCGTCAGCCTCGGCGACACCGACGCCCATGTGACGCCTCCGCGCCAGCCTGCAAAGCATTTTCCGGTAGGGCCGCGGCTCTGGCGACAGCTCCCACGCCCGAAGAGCCAGGAGGGAAAGCCGTGCCTCCTTGGAAAGCTCTTTGGCAGCCGCTCGCGTGGCCCCACAGCAAGTGGGGCTGCGGGCTTTCCGGTGGCCGTCAGCCTCGGCGACACCGGCGCCCACGTGGCGCCCCCGCGCAAGCCTGCGAAGCATTTTCCGGTCGGGCTGCGGCTCTGGCGACAGCTCCCACGCCCGAAGAGCCAGGAGGGAAAGCCGTGCCTCGTTGGAAAGCTCTTTGACAGCCACTCGCGTGGCCCCACAGCCCGTGGGGCTGCGGGCTTTCCGTCGGCCGTCAGCCTCGGCGACACCGGCGCCCACGTGGCGCCCCCGCGCCAGCCTGCAAAGCATTTTCCGGTAGGGCTGCGGCTCTGGCGACAGCTCCCACACCCAAAGAGCCAGGAGGGAAAGCCGTGCCTCATTGGAAAGCTCTTTGGCAGCCGCTCGCGTGGCCCCACAGCCCGTGGGGCTGCGGGCTTTCCGGTGGCCGTCAGCCTCGGCGACACCGGCACCCACGTGGCGCCGCCGCGCCAGACTGCGAAGCATTTTCCGGTAGGGCCGCGGCTCTGGCGACAGCTCCCACGCCCGAAGAGCCAGGACGGAAAGCCGTGCCTCCTTGGAAAGCTCTTTGGCAGCCGCTCGCGTGGGCCCCACAGCACATGGGGCTGCGGGCTTTCCGGCGGCCGTCAGCCTCGGCGACACCGGGCGCCCACGTGGCACCGCCGCGCCAGCCTGCGAAGCATTTTCCGGTAGGGCCGCGGCTCTGGCGACAGCTCCCACGCCCGAAGAGCCAGGAGGGGAAAGCCGTGCCTCGTTGGAAAGCCTTTGGCAGCAGCTCGCGTGGCCCCACAGCCCGTGGGGCTGCGGGCTTTCCGGCGGCCGTCAGCCTCGGCGACACCGGCGCCCACGTCTCGCCGCCACGCCAGCCTGCAAAGCATTTTCCGGTAGGGCCGCGGCTCTGGCGACAGCTCCCACGCCCGAAGAGCCAGGAGGGAAAGCCGTGCCTCGTTGGAAAGCTCTTTGGCAGCCGCTCGCGTGGCCCCACAGCCCGTGGGGGCTGCGGGCTTTCCGGCGGCCGTCAGCCTCGGCGACACCCGGCACCGACATGGCGCCGCCGCCGCGCCAGCCTGCAAAGCATTTTCCGGTAGGGCCGCGGCTCTGGCGACAGCTCCCACCCCCGAAGAGCCAGGAGGGAAAGCCGTGCCTCCTTGGAAAGCTCTTTGGCAGCCGCTCGCGTGGCCCCACAGCCCGTGGGGCCGCGGGCTTTCCGGTGGCCGTCAGACTCGGCGACACCGGCGCCCACGTGACGCCGCCACGCCAGCCTGCGAAGCATTTTCCGGTAGGGCCGCGGCTCTGGCGACAGCTCCCACCCCCGAAGAGCCAGGAGGGAAAGCCGTGCCTCGTTGGAAAGCTCTTTGATAGCCACTCGCGTGGCCCCACAGCCCGTGGGGCTGCGGGCTTTCCGGCGGCCGTCAGCCTCGGCGACACCGGCGCCCACGTGGTGCTGCCGCGCCAGACTGCAAAGCATTTTCCGGTAGGGCCGCGGCTCTGGCGACAGCTCCCACGCCCGAAGAGCCAGGAGGGGAAAGCCGTGCCTCCTTGGAAAGCTCTTTGGCAGCCGCTCGCGTGGCCCCACAGCCCGTGGGGCTGCGGGCTTTCCGGCGGCCGTCAGCCTCGGCGACACCGGCGCCCACGTGGCGCAGCCACGCCAGCCTGCGAAGCATTTTCCGGTAGGGCTGCGGCTCTGGCGACAGCTCCCACTCCCGAAGAGCCAGGAGGGAAAGCCGTGCCTCATTGGAAAGCTCTTTGGCAGCCGCTCGCGTGGCCCCACAGCCCGTGGGGCTGCGGGCTTTCCGGCGGCCGTCAGCCTCGGCGACACCGGCGCCCACGTGGCGCCGCCCGCGCCAGACTGCGAAGCATTTTCCGGTAGGGCCGCGGCTCTGGCGACAGCTCCCACGTCCGAAGAGCCAGGAGGGAAAGCCGTGCCTCCTTGGAAAGCTCTTTGGCAGCCGCTCGTGTGGCCCCACATCCCGTGGGGCTGCGGGCTTTCCAGCGGCCGTCAGCCTCGGCGACACCGGCGCCCACGTGGCGCCGCCGCGCCAGCCTGCGAAGCATTTTCCGGTAGGGCCGCGGCTCTGGCGACAGCTCCCATGCCCGAAGAGCCAGGAGGGAAAGCCGTGCCTCCTTGGAAAGCTCTTTAGCAGCCGCTCGCGTGGCCCCACAGCCCGTGGGGCTGCGGGCTTTCTGGCGGCCGTCAGCCTCGGCGACACCGGCGCCCACGTGACGCCGCCGCGCGCCAGCCTGCGAAGCATTTTCCAGTAGGGCCGCGGCTCTGGCGACAGCTCCCACGCCCGAAGAGCCAGGAGGGAAAGCCGTGCCTCCTTGGAAAGCTCTTTGGCAGCCGCTCGCGTGGCCCCACAGCACGTGGGGCTAGGGGCTTTCCGGCGGCCGTCAGCCTCGGCGACACCGGCGCCCACGTGGCGCCGCTGCGCCAGCCTACGAAGTAGTTTCCGGTAGGGCCGCGGCTCTGGCGACAGCTCCCACGCCCGAAGAGCCAGGAGGGAAAGCCGTGCCTCGTTGGAAAGCTCTTTGGCAGCCGCTCGCGTGGCCCCACAGCCCATGGGGCTGCGGGCTTTCCAGCGGCCGTCAGCCTCGGCGACACCGGCGCCCACGTGGCGCCGCCGCGCCAGCCTGCAAAGCATTTTCCGGTAGGGCCGCGGCTCTGGCGACAGCTCCCACGCCCGAAGAGCCAGGAGGGAAAGCCGTGCCTCCTTGGAAAGCTCTTTGGCAGCCGCTCGCGTGGCCCCACAGCCCGTGGGGCTGCGGGCTTTCCGGCGGCCGTCAGCCTCGGCGACACCGACGCCCATGTGACGCCTCCGCGCCAGCCTGCAAAGCATTTTCCGGTAGGGCCGCGGCTCTGGCGACAGCTCCCACGCCCGAAGAGCCAGGAGGGAAAGCCATGCCTCCTTGGAAAGCTCTTTGGCAGCCGCTCGCGTGGCCCCACAGCCCGTGGGGCTGCGGGCTTTCCGGTGGCCGTCAGCCTCGGCGACACCGTCGCCCACGTGGCGCCCCCGCGCAAGCCTGCGAAGCATTTTCCGGTCGGGCTGCGGCTCTGGCGACAGCTCCCACGCCCGAAGAGCCAGGAGGGAAAGCCGTGCCTCGTTGGAAAGCTCTTTGACAGCCACTCGCGTGGCCCCACAGCCCGTGGGGCTGCGGGCTTTCCGTCGGCCGTCAGCCTCGGCGACACCGGCGCCCACGTGGCGCCCCCCGCGCCAGCCTGCAAAGCATTTTCCGGTAGGGCTGCGGCTCTGGCGACAGCTCCCACACCCGAAGAGCCAGGAGGGAAAGCCGTGCCTCATTGGAAAGCTCTTTGGCAGCCGCTCGCGTGGCCCCACAGCCCGTGGGGCTGCGGGCTTTCCGGTGGCCGTCAGCCTCGGCGACACCGGCGCCCACGTGGCGCCGCCGCGCCAGACTGCGAAGCATTTTCCGGTAGGGCCGCGGCTCTGGCGACAGCTCCCACGCCCGAAGAGCCAGGACGGAAAGCCGTGCCTCGTTGGAAAGCTCTTTGGCAGCCGCTCGCGTGGCCCCACAGCACGTGGGGCTGCGGGCTTTCCGGCGGCCGTCAGCCTCGGCGACACCGGCGCCCACGTGGCACCGCCGCGCCAGCCTGCGAAGCATTTTCCGGTAGGGCCGCGGCTCTGGCGACAGCTCCCACGCCCGAAGAGCCAGGAGGGAAAGCCGTGCCTCGTTGGAAAGCTCTTTGGCAGCCGCTCGCGTGGCCCCACAGCCCGTGGGGCTGCGGGCTTTCCGGCGGCCGTCAGCCTCGGCGACACCGGCGCCCACGTCTCGCCGCCACGCCAGCCTGCAAAGCATTTTCCGGTAGGGCCGCGGCTCTGGCGACAGCTCCCACGCCCGAAGAGCCAGGAGGGAAAGCCGTGCCTCGTTGGAAAGCTCTTTGGCAGCCGCTCGCGTGGCCCCACAGCCCGTGGGGCTGCGGGCTTTCCGGCGGCCGTCAGCCTCGGCGACACCGGCACCGACATGGCGCCGCCGCGCCAGACTGCAAAGCATTTTCCGGTAGGGCCGCGGCTCTGGCGACAGCTCCCACCCCCGAAGAGCCAGGAGGGAAAGCCGTGCCTCCTTGGAAAGCTCTTTGGCAGCCGCTCGCGTGGCCCCACAGCCCGTGGGGCCGCGGGCTTTCCGGCGGTAGTCAGATTCGGCGACACCGGCGCCCACGTGACGCCGCCACGCCAGCCTGCGAAGCATTTTCCGGTAGGGCCGCGGCTCTGGCGACAGCTCCCACCCCCGAAGAGCCAGGAGGGAAAGCCGTGCCTCGTTGGAAAGCTCTTTGACAGCCACTCGCGTGGCCCCACAGCCCGTGGGGCTGCGGGCTTTCCGGCGGAAGTCAGCCTCGGCGACACCGGCGCCCACGTGGTGCTGCCGCGCCAGACTGCAAAGCATTTTCCGGTAGGGCCGTGTCTCTGGCGACAGCTCCCACGCCCGAAGAGCCAGGAGGGAAAGCCGTGCCTCCTTGGAAAGCTCTTTGGCAGCCACTCGCGTGGCCCCACAGCCCGTGGGGCTGCGGGCTTTCCGGCGGCCGTCAGATTCGGCGACACCGGGGCCCACGTGGCGCCGCCACGCCAGCCTGCGAAGCATTTTCCGGTAGGGGCCGCGGCTCTGGCGACAGCTCCCACGTCCGAAGAGCCAGGAGGGAAAGCCGTGCCTCCTTGGAAAGCTCTTTGGCAGCCGCTCGCGTGGCCCCACAGCCCGTGGGGCTGCGGGCTTTCCGGCGGCCGTCAGCCTCGGCGCCACCGGCGCCCACGTGGCGCCGCCGCGCCAGCCTGCGAAGCATTTTCCGGTAGGGCCCGCGGCTCTGGCGACAGCTCCCACGTCCGAAGAGCCAGGAGGGAAAGCCGTGCCTCCTTGGAAAGCTCTTTGGCAGCCGCTCGCGTGGCCCCACAGCCCGTGGGGCTGCGGGCTTTCCAGCGGCCGTCAGCCTCGGCGACACCGGAGCCCACGTGGCGCCGCCGCGCCAGCCTGCGAAGCATTTTCCGGTAGGGCCGCGGCTCTGGCGACAGCTCCCATGCCCGAAGACCCAGGAGGGAAAGCCGTGCCTCCTTGGAAAGCTCTTTGGCAGCCGCTCGCGTGGCCCCACAGCACGTGGGGCTGCGGGCTTTCCGGCGGCCGTCAGCCTCGGCGACACCGGCGCCCACGTGACGCCGCCGCGCCAGCCTGCGAAGCATTTTCCAGTAGGGCCGCGGCTCTGGCGACAGCTCCCACGCCCGAAGAGCCAGGAGGGAAAGCCGTGCCTCCTTGGAAAGCTCTTTGGCAGCCGCTCGCGTGGCCCCACAGCACGTGGGGCTAGGGGCTTTCCGGCGGCCGTCAGCCTCGGCGACACCGGCGCCCACGTGGCGCCGCCGCGCCAGCCTGCAAAGCATTTTCCGGTAGGGCCGCGGCTCTGGCGACAGCTCCCACGCCCGAAGAGCCAGGAGGGAAAGCCGTGCCTCCTTGGAAAGCTCTTTGGCAGCCGCTCGCGTGGCCCCACAGCCCGTGGGGCTGCGGGCTTTCCGGCGGCCGTCAGCCTCGGCGACACCGACGCCCACGTGACGCCTCCGCGCCAGCCTGCAAAGCATTTTCCGGTAGGGCCGCGGCTCTGGCGACAGCTCCCACGCCCGAAGAGCCAGGAGGGAAAGCCGTGCCTCCTTGGAAAGCTCTTTGGCAGCCGCTCGCATCGCCCCACAGCAAGTGGGGCTGCGGGCTTTCCGGTGGCCGTCAGCCTCGGCGACACCGGCGCCCACGTGGCGCAGCCACGCCAGCCTGCGAAGCATTTTCCGGTAGGGCTGCGGCTCTGGCGACAGCTCCCACACCCGAAGAGCCAGGAGGGAAAGCCGTGCCTCATTGGAAAGCTCTTTGGCAGCCGCTCGCGTGGCCCCACAGCCCGTGGGGCTGCGGGCTTTCCGGTGGCCGTCAGCCTCGGCGACAGCGGCGCCCACGTGGCGCCGCCGCGCCAGACTGCGAAGCATTTTCCGGTAGGGCCGCGGCTCTGGCGACAGCTCCCACGCCCGATGAGCCAGGACGGAAAGCCGTGCCTCGTTGGAAAGCTCTTTGGCAGCCGCTCGCGTGGCCCCACAGCCCGTGGGGCTGCGGGCTTTCCGGCGGCCGTCAGCCTCGGCGACACCGGCGCCCACGTGGCACCGCCGCGCCAGCCTGCGAAGCATTTTCCGGTAGGGCCGCGGCTCTGGCGACAGCTCCCACGCCCGAAGAGCCAGGAGGGAAAGCCGTGCCTCGTTGGAAAGCCTTTGGCAGCCGCTCGCGTGGCCCCACAGCCCGTGGGGCTGCGGGCTTTCCGGCGGCCGTCAGCCTCGGCGACACCGGCGCCCACGTCTCGCCGCCACGCCAGCCTGCAAAGCATTTTCCGGTAGGGCCGCGGCTCTGGCGACAGCTCCCACGCCCGAAGAGCCAGGAGGGAAAGCCGTGCCTCCTTGGAAAGCTCTTTGGCAGCCGCTCGCGTGGCCCCACAGCCCGTGGGGCTGCGGGCTTTCCGGCGGCCGTCAGCCTCGGCGACACCGGCGCCGACATGGCGCCGCCGCGCCAGCCTGCAAAGCATTTTCCGGTAGGGCCGCGGCTCTGGCGACAGCTCCCACCCCCGAAGAGCCAGGAGGGAAAGCTGTGCCTCCTTGGAAAGCTCTTTGGCAGCCGCTCGCGTGGCCCCACAGCCCGTGGGGCCGCGGGCTTTCCGGCGGTAGTCAGATTCGGCGACACCGGCGCCCAAGTGGCACCGCCACGCCAGCCTCCGAAGCATTTTCCGGTAGGGCCGTGGCTCTGGCGACAGCACCCACGCCCGAAGAGCCAGGAGGGAAAGCCGTGCCTCGTTGGAAAGCTCTTTGGCAGCCGCTCGCGTGGCCCCACAGCCCGTGGGGCTGTGGGCTTTCCGGCGGCCGTCAGCCTCGGCGCCACCGGCGCCCACGTGGCGCCGCCGCGCCAGCCTGCGAAGCATTTTCCGGTAGGGCCACGGCTCTGGCGACAGCTCCCACGCCCGATGAGCCAGGAGGGAAAGCCGTGCCTCATTGGAAAGCTCTTTGGCAGCCGCTCGCGTGGCCCCACAGCCCGTGGGGCTGCGGGCTTTTTGGAGGCCGTCAGCCTCGGCGACACCGGCGCCCACGTGACGCCTCCGCGCCAGCCTGCGAAGCATTTTCCGGTAGGGCCGCGGCTCTGGCGACAGCTCCCACGTACGAAGAGCCAGGACGGAAAGCCGTGCCTCATTGGAAAGCTCTTTGGCAGCCGCTCACGTGAACCCACAGCCCGTGGGGCTGCGGGCTTTCCGGCGGCCGTCAGCCTCCCCGCCATCGGCGCCCACGTGGCGCCGCCGCGCCAGCCTGCGAAGCATTTTCCGGTAGGGCCGCGGCTCTGGCGACAGCTCCCACGCCCGAAGAGCCAGGAGGGAAAGCCGTGCCTCGTTGGAAACCTCTTTGGCAGCCGCTCGCGTGGCCCCACAGCCCGTGGGGCTGCGGGCTCTCCGGCGGTCGTCAGCCTCGGCGACACCGGCGCCCACGTGACGCCTCCGCGCCAGCCTGCGAAGCATTTTCCGGTAGGGCCGCGGCTCTGGCGACAGCTCCCACGCCCGAAGAGCCAGGAGGGAAAGCCGTGCCTCGTTGGAAACCTCTTTGGCAGCCGCTCGCGTGGCCCCACAGCCCGTGGGGCTTGCGGACTCTCCGGCGGTCGTCAGCCTCGGCGACACCGGCGCCCACGTGACGCCTCCGCGCCAGCCTGCGAAGCATTTTCCGGTAGGGCCGCGGCTCTGGCGACAGCTCCCACGTACGAAGAGCCAGGACGGAAAGCCGTGCCTCGTTGGAAAGCTCTTTGGCAGCCGCTCGCGTGGCCCCACAGCCCGTGGGGCTGCGGGCTTTCCGGCGGCCGTCAGCCTCGGCGACACCGGCGCCCACGTGGCGCCGCCGCGCCAGACTGCGAAGCATTTTCCGGGTAGGGCCGCGGCTCTGGCGACAGCTCCCACGCCCGAAGAGCCAGGACGGAAAGCCGTGCCTCGTTGGAAAGCTCTTTGGCAGCCGCTCGCGTGGCCCCACAGCCCGTGGGGCTGCGGGCTTTCCGGCGGCCGTCAGCCTCGGCGACACCGGCGCCCACGTGGCACCGCCGCGCCAGCCTGCGAAGCATTTTCCGGTAGGGCCGCGGCTCTGGCGACAGCTCCCACGCCCGAAGAGCCAGGACGGAAAGCCGTGCCTCGTTGGAAAGCTCTTTGGCAGCCGCTCGCGTGGCCCCACAGCCCGTGGGGCTGCGGGCTTTTTGGAGGCCGTCAGCCTCGGCGACACCGGCGCCCACGTGACGCCTCCGCGCCAGCCTGCGAAGCATTTTCCGGTAGGGCCGCGGCTCTGGCGACAGCTCCCACGTACGAAGAGCCAGGACGGAAAGCCGTGCCTCATTGGAAAGCTCTTTGGCAGCCGCTCACGTGAACCCACAGCCCGTGGGGCTGCGGGCTTTCCGGCGGCCGTCAGCCTCCCCGCCATCGGCGCCCACGTGGCGCCGCCGCGCCAGCCTGCGAAGCATTTTCCGGTAGGGCCGCGGCTCTGGCGACAGCTCCCACGCCCGAAGAGCCAGGAGGGAAAGCCGTGCCTCGTTGGAAACCTCTTTGGCAGCCGCTCGCGTGGCCCCACAGCCCGTGGGGCTGCGGGCTCTCCGGCGGTCGTCAGCCTCGGCGACACCGGCGCCCACGTGACGCCTCCGCGCCAGCCTGCGAAGCATTTTCCGGTAGGGCCGCGGCTCTGGCGACAGCTCCCACGCCCGAAGAGCCAGGAGGGAAAGCCGTGCCTCGTTGGAAACCTCTTTGGCAGCCGCTCGCGTGGCCCCACAGCCCGTGGGGGCTGCGGACTCTCCGGCGGTCGTCAGCCTCGGCGACACCGCGCCCACGTGACGCCTCCGCGCCAGCCTGCGAAGCATTTTCCGGTAGGGCCGCGGCTCTGGCGACAGCTCCCACGTACGAAGAGCCAGGACGGAAAGCCGTGCCTCCTTGGAAAGCTCTTTGGCAGCCGCTCGCGTGGCCCCACAGCCCGTGGGGCTGCGGGCTTTCCGGCGGCCGTCAGCCTCGGCGACACCGGCGCCCACGTGGCGCCGCCGCGCCAGACTGCGAAGCATTTTCCGGTAGGGCCGCGGCTCTGGCGACAGCTCCCACGCCCGAAGAGCCAGGACGGAAAGCCGTGCCTCGTTGGAAAGCTCTTTGGCAGCCGCTCGCGTGGCCCCACAGCCCGTGGGGCTGCGGGCTTTCCGGCGGCCGTCAGCCTCGGCGACACCGGCGCCCACGTGGCACCGCCGCGCCAGCCTGCGAAGCATTTCCGGTAGGGGCCGCGGCTCTGGCGACAGCTCCCACGCCCGAAGAGCCAGGAGGGAAAGCCGTGCCTCGTTGGAAAGCCTTTGGCAGCCGCTCGCGTGGCCCCACAGCCCGTGGGGCTGCGGGCTTTCCGGCGGCCGTCAGCCTCGGCGACACCGGCGCCCACGTCTCGCCGCCACGCCAGCCTGCAAAGCATTTTCCGGTAGGGCCGCGGCTCTGGCGACAGCTCCCACGCCCGAAGAGCCAGGAGGGAAAGCCGTGCCTCGTTGGAAAGCTCTTTGGCAGCCGCTCGCGTGGCCCCACAGCCCGTGGGGCTGCGGGCTTTCCGGCGGCCGTCAGCCTCGGCGACACCGGCACCGACATGGCGCCGCCGCGCCAGCCTGCAAAGCATTTTCCGGTAGGGCCGCGGCTCTGGCGACAGCTCCCACCCCCGAAGAGCCAGGAGGGAAAGCCGTGCCTCCTTGGAAAGCTCTTTGGCAGCCGCTCGCGTGGCCCCCACAGCCCGTGGGGCCGCGGGCTTTCCGGCGGTAGTCAGATTCGGCGACACCGGCGCCCACGTGACGCCGCCACGCCAGCCTGCGAAGCATTTTCCGGTAGGGCCGCGGCTCTGGCGACAGCTCCCACCCCCGAAGAGCCAGGAGGGAAAGCCGTGCCTCGTTGGAAAGCTCTTTGATAGCCACTCGCGTGGCCCCACAGCCCGTGGGGCTGCGGGCTTTCCGGCGGCCGTCAGCCTCGGCGACACCGGCGCCCACGTGGTGCTGCCGCGCCAGACTGCAAAGCATTTTCCGGTAGGGCCGTGTCTCTGGCGACAGCTCCCACGCCCGATGAGCCAGGAGGGAAAGCCGTGCCTCCTTGGAAAGCTCTTTGGCAGCCGCTCGTGTGGCCCCACAGCCCGTGGGGCTGCGGGCTTTCCGGCGGCCGTCAGCCTCGGCGACACCGGCGCCCACGTGGCGCAGCCACGCCAGCCTGCGAAGCATTTTCCGGTAGGGCTGCGGCTCTGGCGACAGCTCCCACTCCCGAAGAGCCAGGAGGGAAAGCCGTGCCTCATTGGAAAGCTCTTTGGCAGCCGCTCGCGTGGCCCCACAGCCCGTGGGGCTGCGGGCTTTCCGGCGGCCGTCAGCCTCGGCGACACCGGCGCCCACGTGGCGCCGCCGCGCCAGACTGCGAAGCATTTTCCGGTAGGGCCGCGGCTCTGGCGACAGCTCCCACGTCCGAAGAGCCAGGAGGGAAAGCCGTGCCTCCTTGGAAAGCTCTTTGGCAGCCGCTCGTGTGGCCCCACAGCCCGTGGGGCTGCGGGCTTTCCAGCGGCCGTCAGCCTCGGCGACACCGGCGCCCACGTGGCGCCGCCGCGCCAGCCTGCGAAGCATTTTCCGGTAGGGCCGCGGCTCTGGCGACAGCTCCCATGCCCGAAGAGCCAGGAGGGAAAGCCGTGCCTCCTTGGAAAGCTCTTTAGCAGCCGCTGTCGCGTGGCCCCCACAGCCCGTGGGGCTGCGGGCTTTCTGGCGGCCGTCAGCCTCGGCGACACCGGCGCCCACGTGACGCCGCCGCGCCAGCCTGCGAAGCATTTTCCAGTAGGGCCGCGGCTCTGGCGACAGCTCCCACGCCCGAAGAGCCAGGAGGGAAAGCCGTGCCTCCTTGGAAAGCTCTTTGGCAGCCGCTCGCGTGGCCCCCACAGCACGTGGGGCTAGGGGCTTTCCGGCGGCCGTCAGCCTCGGCGACACCGGCGCCCACGTGGCGCCGCCGCGCCAGCCTACGAAGTAGTTTCCGGTAGGGCCGCGGCTCTGGCGACAGCTCCCACGCCCGAAGAGCCAGGAGGGAAAGCCGTGCCTCGTTGGAAAGCTCTTTGGCAGCCGCTCGCGTGGCCCCACAGCCCGTGGGGCTGCGGGCTTTCCAGCGGCCGTCAGCCTCGGCGACACCGGCGCCCACGTGGCGCCGCCGCGCCAGCCTGCAAAGCATTTTCCGGTAGGGCCGCGGCTCTGGCGACAGCTCCCACGCCCGAAGAGCCAGGAGGGAAAGCCGTGCCTCGTTGGAAAGCTCTTTGACAGCCACTCGCGTGGCCCCACAGCCCGTGGGGCTGCGGGCTTTCCGTCGGCCGTCAGCCTCGGCGACACCGGCGCCCACGTGGCGCCCCCGCGCCAGCCTGCAAAGCATTTTCCGGTAGGGCTGCGGCTCTGGCGACAGCTCCCACACCCGAAGAGCCAGGAGGGAAAGCCGTGCCTCATTGGAAAGCTCTTTGGCAGCCGCTCGCGTGGCCCCACAGCCCGTGGGGCTGCGGGCTTTCCGGTGGCCGTCAGCCTCGGCGACACCGGCGCCCACGTGGCGCCGCCGCGCCAGACTGCGAAGCATTTTCCGGTAGGGCCGCGGCTCTGGCGACAGCTCCCACGCCCGAAGAGCCAGGAGGGAAAGCCGTGCCTCGTTGGAAAGCTCTTTGGCAGCCGCTCGCGTGGCCCCACAGCACGTGGGGCTGCGGGCTTTCCGGCGGCCGTCAGCCTCGGCGACACCGGCGCCCACGTGGCACCGCCGCGCCAGCCTGCGAAGCATTTTCCGGTAGGGCCGCGGCTCTGGCGACAGCTCCCACGCCCGAAGAGCCAGGAGGGAAAGCCGTGCCTCGTTGGAAAGCCTTTGGCAGCCGCTCGCGTGGCCCCACAGCCCGTGGGGCTGCGGGCTTTCCGGCGGCCGTCAGCCTCGGCGACACCGGCGCCCACGTCTCGCCGCCACGCCAGCCTGCAAAGCATTTTCCGGTAGGGCCGCGGCTCTGGCGACAGCTCCCACGCCCGAAGAGCCAGGAGGGAAAGCCGTGCCTCGTTGGAAAGCTCTTTGGCAGCCGCTCGCGTGGCCCCACAGCCCGTGGGGCTGCGGGCTTTCCGGCGGCCGTCAGCCTCGGCGACACCGGCACCGACATGGCGCCGCCGCGCCAGCCTGCAAAGCATTTTCCGGTAGGGCCGCGGCTCTGGCGACAGCTCCCACCCCCGAAGAGCCAGGAGGGAAAGCCGTGCCTCCTTGGAAAGCTCTTTGGCAGCCGCTCGCGTGGCCCCACAGCCCGTGGGGCCGCGGGCTTTCCGGCGGTAGTCAGATTCGGCGACACCGGCGCCCACGTGACGCCGCCACGCCAGCCTGCGAAGCATTTTCCGGTAGGGCCGCGGCTCTGGCGACAGCTCCCACCCCCGAAGAGCCAGGAGGGAAAGCCGTGCCTCGTTGGAAAGCTCTTTGATAGCCACTCGCGTGGCCCCACAGCCCGTGGGGCTGCGGGCTTTCCGGCGGCCGTCAGCCTCGGCGACACCGGCGCCCACGTGGTGCTGCCGCGCCAGACTGCAAAGCATTTTCCGGTAGGGCCGTGTCTCTGGCGACAGCTCCCACGCCCGAAGAGCCAGGAGGGAAAGCCGTGCCTCCTTGGAAAGCTCTTTGGCAGCCGCTCGCGTGGCCCCACAGCCCGTGGGGCTGCGGGCTTTCCGGCGGCCGTCAGCCTCGGCGACACCGGCGCCCACGTGGCGCAGCCACGCCAGCCTGCGAAGCATTTTCCGGTAGGGCTGCGGCTCTGGCGACAGCTCCCACTCCCGAAGAGCCAGGAGGGAAAGCCGTGCCTCATTGGAAAGCTCTTTGGCAGCCGCTCGCGTGGCCCCACAGCCCGTGGGGCTGCGGGCTTTCCGGCGGCCGTCAGCCTCGGCGACACCGGCGCCCACGTGGCGCCGCCGCGCCAGCCTGCGAAGCATTTTCCGGTAGGGGCCGCGGCTCTGGCGACAGCTCCCACGCCCGAAGAGCCAGGAGGGAAAGCCGTGCCTCCTTGGAAAGCTCTTTGGCAGCCGCTCGTGTGGCCCCACAGCCCGTGGGGCTGCGGGCTTTCCAGCGGCCGTCAGCCTCGGCGACACCGGGGCCCACGTGGCGCCGCCGCGCCAGCCTGCGAAGCATTTTCCGGTAGGGCCGCGGCTCTGGCGACAGCTCCCACGTCCGAAGAGCCAGGAGGGAAAGCCGTGCCTCCTTGGAAAGCTCTTTGGCAGCCGCTCGCGTGGCCCCACAGCCCGTGGGGCTGCGGGCTTTCCGGCGGCCGTCAGCCTCGGCGACACCGGCGCCCACGTGGCGCCGCCGCGCCAGCCTGCGAAGCATTTTCCGGTAGGGCCGCGGCTCTGGCGACAGCTCCCACGTCCGAAGAGCCAGGAGGGAAAGACGTGCCTCCTTGGAAAGCTCTTTGGCAGCCGCTCGCGTGGCCCCACAGCCCGTGGGGCTGCGGGCTTTCCAGCGGCCGTCAGCCTCGGCGACACCGGAGCCCACGTGGCGCCGCTGCGCCAGCCTGCGAAGCATTTTCCGGTAGGGCCGCGGCTCTGGCGACAGCTCCCATGCCCGAAGACCCAGGAGGGAAAGCCGTGCCTCCTTGGAAAGCTCTTTGGCAGCCGCTCGCGTGGCCCCACAGCCCGTGGGGCTGCGGGCTTTCCGGCGGCCGTCAGCCTCGGCGACACCGGCGCCCACGTGACGCCGCCGCGCCAGCCTGCGAAGCATTTTCCAGTAGGGCCGCGGCTCTGGCGACAGCTCCCACGCCCGAAGAGCCAGGAGGGAAAGCCGTGCCTCCTTGGAAAGCTCTTTGGCAGCCGCTCGCGTGGCCCCACAGCACGTGGGGCTAGGGGCTTTCCGGCGGCCGTCAGCCTCGGCGACACCGGCGCCCACGTGGCGCCGCCGCGCCAGCCTGCAAAGCATTTTCCGGTAGGGCCGCAGCTCTGGCGACAGCTCCCACGCCCGAAGAGCCAGGAGGGAAAGCCGTGCCTCCTTGGAAAGCTCTTTGGCAGCCGCTCGCGTGGCCCCACAGCCCATGGGGCTGCGGGCTTTCCGGCGGCCGTCAGCCTCGGCGACACCGACGCCCACGTGACGCCTCCGCGCCAGCCTGCAAAGCATTTTCCGGTAGGGCCGCGGCTCTGGCGACAGCTCCCACGCCCGAAGAGCCAGGAGGGAAAGCCGTGCCTCCTTGGAAAGCTCTTTGGCAGCCGCTCGCATGGCCCCACAGCAAGTGGGGCTGCGGGCTTTCCGGTGGCCGTCAGCCTCGGCGACACCGGCGCCCACGTGGCGCAGCCACGCCAGCCTGCGAAGCATTTTCCGGTAGGGCTGCGGCTCTGGCGACAGCTCCCACACCCGAAGAGCCAGGAGGGAAAGCCGTGCCTCATTGGAAAGCTCTTTGGCAGCCGCTCGCGTGGCCCCACAGCCCGTGGGGCTGCGGGCTTTCCGGTGGCCGTCAGCCTCGGCGACAGCGGCGCCCACGTGGCGCCGCCGCGCCAGACTGCGAAGCATTTTCCGGTAGGGCCGCGGCTCTGGCGACAGCTCCCACGCCCGAAGAGCCAGGAGGGAAAGCCGTGCCTCGTTGGAAAGCTCTTTGGCAGCCGCTCGCGTGGCCCCACAGCCCGTGGGGCTGCGGGCTTTCCGGCGGCCGTCAGCCTCGGCGACACCGGCGCCCACGTGGCACCGCCGCGCCAGCCTGCGAAGCATTTTCCGGTAGGGCCGCGGCTCTGGCGACAGCTCCCACGCCCGAAGAGCCAGGAGGGAAAGCCGTGCCTCGTTGGAAAGCTCTTTGGCAGCCGCTCGCGTGGCCCCACAGCCCGTGGGGCTGCGGGCTTTCCGGCGGCCGTCAGCCTCGGCGACACCGGCGCCGACATGGCGCCGCCGCGCCAGCCTGCAAAGCATTTTCCGGTAGGGCCGCGGCTCTGGCGACAGCTCCCACCCCCGAAGAGCCAGGAGGGAAAGCCGTGCCTCCTTGGAAAGCTCTTTGGCAGCCGCTCGCGTGGCCCCACAGCCCGTGGGGCCGCGGGCTTTCCGGCGGTAGTCAGATTCGGCGACACCGGCGCCCACGTGACGCCGCCACGCCAGCCTCCGAAGCATTTTCCGGTAGGGCCGTGGCTCTGGCGACAGCTCCCACGCCCGATGAGCCAGGAGGGAAAGCCGTGCCTCATTGGAAAGCTCTTTGGCAGCCGCTCGCGTGGCCCCACAGCCCGTGGGGCTGCGGGCTTTTTGGAGGCCGTCAGCCTCCCCGCCATCGGCGCCCACGTGGCGCCGCCGCGCCAGCCTGCGAAGCATTTTCCGGTAGGGCCGCGGCTCTGGCGACAGCTCCCACGCCCGAAGAGCCAGGAGGGAAAGCCGTGCCTCGTTGGAAACCTCTTTGGCAGCCGCTCGCGTGGCCCCACAGCCCGTGGGGCTGCGGGCTCTCCGGCGGTCGTCAGCCTCGGCGACACCTGCGACCACGTGGCGCCGCCACGCCAGCCTGCGAAGCATTTTCCGGTAGGGCCGCGGCTCTGGCGACAGCTCCCACGTCCGAAGAGCCAGGAGGGAAAGCCGTGCCTCCTTGGAAAGCTCTTTGGCAGCCGCTCGCGTGGCCCCACAGCCCGTGAGTCTGCGGGCTTTCCGGCGGCCGTCAGCCTCGGCGACACCGGCGCCCACGTGACGCCTCCGCGCCAGCCTGCGAAGCATTTTCCGGTAGGGCCGCGGCTCTGGCGACAGCTCCCACGTACGAAGAGCCAGGAGGGAAAGCCGTGCCTCATTGGAAAGCTCTTTGGCAGCCGCTCACGTGAACCCACAGCCCGTGGGGCTGCGGGCTTTCCGGCGGCTGTCAGCCTCGGCGACACCGGCGCCCACGTGGCGCTGGCACGCCAGCCTGCAAAGCATTTTCTGGTAGGGCCGCGGCTCTGGCGAAAGCTCCCATGCCCGAAGAGCCGGGAGGGAAAGCCGTGCCTCCTTGGAAAGCTCTTTGGAAGCCACTCGCGTGGCCCCACAGCCCGTGGGGCTGCGGGCTTTCCGGCGGCTGTCAGCCTCGGCGACACCGGCGCCCACGTGGCGCCGCCGCGCCAGCCTGCGAAGCATTTTCCGGTAGGGCCGTGGCTCTGGCGACAGCTCCCACGTCCGAAGAGCCAGGAGGGAAAGCCGTGCCTCCTTGGAAAGATCTTTGGCAGCCGCTCACGTGGCCCCACAGCCCGTGGGGCTGCGGGCTTTCCAGCGGCCGTCAGCCTCGGCGACACCGGCGCCCACGTGGCGCCGCCGCGCCAGACTGCGAAGCATTTTCCGGTAGGGCCGTGGCTCTGGCGACAGCTCCCACGCCCGAAGAGCCAGGAGGGAAAGCCGTGCCTCCTTGGAAAGCTCTTTGGTAGCCACTCGCGTGCCCCACAGCCTGTGGGGCTGCGGGCTTTCCGGTGGCCGTCACATTCGGCGACACCAGCGCCCACGTGGCGCCGCAACACCAGCCTGCGAAGCATTTTCCGGTAGGGCTGCGGCTCTGGCGACAGCTCCCACGTACGAAGAGCCAGGAGGGAAAGCCGTGCCTCATTGGAAAGCTCTTTGGCAGCCGCTCACGTGACCCCACAGCCCGTGGGGCTGCGGGCTTTCCGGCGGCCGTCAGCCTCGGCGACACCGGCGCCCACGTGGCGCCGCCACGCCAGCCTGCGAAGCATTTTCCGGTAGGGCCGCGGCTCTGGCGACAGCTCCCACGTACGAAGGGCCAGGAGGGAAAGCCGTGCCTCATTGGAAAGCTCTTTGGCAGCCGCTCGCGTGGCCCCACAGCCCGTGGGCTGCGGCTTTCCGGCGGCCGTCAGCCTTGGCGACACCGGCGCCCACGTGGCCGCGGCCACGGCAGCCTGCGAAGCATTTTCCGGTAGGGCCGCGGCTCTGGCGACATCTCCACGCCCCCCGAAGAGCCTTGAGGGAAAGCCGTGCCTCGTTGGAAACCTCTTTGGCAGCCGCTCGCGTGGCCCCACAGCCGTGGGGCTGCGGGCTTTCCGGCGGCCGTCAGCCTCGGCGACACCTGCGACCACGTGGCGCCGCCACGCCAGCCTGCGAAGCATTTTCCGGTAGGGCCGCGGCTCTGGCGACAGCTCCCACGCCCGAAGAGCCAGGAGGGAAAGCCGTGCCTCGTTGGAAAGCACTTTGGCAGCCGCTCGCGTGGCCCCACAGCCCGTGGGGCTGCGGGCTTTCCGGCGGCCGTCACCCTCGGCGACACCGGCGCCCACGTGGCGCCGCCGCGCCAGCCTGCGAAGCATTTTCCGGTAGGGCCGCGGCTCTGGCGACAGCTCCCACGTACGAAGAGCCAGGAGGGAAAGCCGTGCCTCATTGGAAAGCTCTTTGGCAGCCGCTCACGTGACCCCACAGCCCGTGGGGCTGCGGGCTTTCCGGCGTCCGTCAGCCTCGGCGACACCGGCGCCCACGTGGCGCCGCCACGCCAGCCTGCAAAGCATTTTCCGGTAGGGCCGCAGCTCTGACGACAGCTCCCACGCCCGAAGAGCCAGGAGGGAAAACCGTGCCTCCTTGGAAAGCTCTTTGGCAGCCGCTCGCGTGGCCCCACAGCCCGTGGGGCTGCGGGCTTTCCGGCGGCCGTCAGCCTTGGTGACACCGGCGCCCACGTGGCGCGGCCACGGCAGCCTGCGAAGCATTTTCCGGTAGGGCCGCGTCTCTGGCGACAGCTCCCACGCCCGAAGAGCCAGGAGGGAAAGCCGTGCCTCGTTGGAAAGCTCTTTGGCAGCCGCTCGCGTGGCCCCACAGCCCGTGGGGCTGCGGGCTTTCCGGCGGCCGTCAGCCTCGGCGACACCTGCGACCACGTGGCGCCGCCACGCCAGCCTGCGAAGCATTTTCCGGTAGGGCCGCGGCTCTGGCGACAGCTCCCACGCCCGAAGAGCCAGGAGGGAAAGCCGTGCCTCCTTGGAAAGCTCTTTGGCAGCCGCTCGCGTGGCCCCACAGCCCGTGGGGCTGCGGGCTTTCCGGCGGCCGTCAGCCTCGGCGACACCGGCGCCCACGTGGCGCGGCCACGCCAGCCTGCAAAGCATTTTCCAGTAGGGCCGCGGCTCTGGCGACAGCTCCCACTCCCGAAGAGCCAGGAGGGAAAGCCGTGCCTCATTGGAAAGCTCTTTGGCAGCCGCTCGCGTGGCCCCACAGCCCGTGGGGCTGCGGGCTTTCCGGCGGCCGTCAGCCTTGGCGACACCGGCGCCCACGTGGCGCGGCCACGCCAGCCTGCGAAGCATTTTCCGGTAGGGCCGCGGCTCTGGCGACAGCTCCCACGCCCGAAGAGCCAGGAGGGAAAGCCGTGCCTCGTTGGAAACCTCTTTGGCAGCCGCTCGCGTGGCCCCACAGCCCGTGGGGCTGCGGGCTTTCCGGCGGCCGTCAGCCTCGGCGACACCTGCGACCACGTGGCGCCGCCACGCCAGCCTGCGAAGCATTTTCCGGTAGGGCCGCGGCTCTGGCGACAGCTCCCACGCCCGAAGAGCCAGGAGGGAAAGCCGTGCCTCCTTGGAAAGCTCTTTGGCAGCCGCTCGCGTGGCCCCACAGCCCGTGGGGCTGCGGGCTTTCCGGCGGCCGTCAGCCTCGGCGACACCGGCGCCCACGTGGCGCCGCCGCGCCAGCCTGCGAAGCATTTTCCGGTAGGGCCGTGGCTCTGGCGACAGCTCCCATGCCCGAAGAGACAGGAGGGAAAGCCGTGCCTCGTTGGAAAGCTCTTTGGCAGCCGCTCGCGTGGCCCCACAGCCCGTGGGGCTGCGGGCTTTCCGGCGGCCGTCAGCCTTGGCGACACCGGCGCCCACGTGGCGCGGCCACGCCAGCCTGCGAAGCATTTTCCGGTAGGGCCGCGGCTCTGGCGACAGCTCCCACGTCCGAAGAGCCAGGAGGGAAAGACGTGCCTCGTTGGAAAGCTCTTTGACAGCCACTCGCGTGGCCCCACAGCCCGTGGGGCTGCGGGCTTTCCGTCGGCCGTCAGCCTCGGCGACACCTGCGACCACGTGGCGCCGCCACGCCAGCCTGCGAAGCATTTTCCGGTAGGGCCGCGGCTCTGGCGACAGCTCCCACGTCCGAAGAGCCAGGAGGGAAAGCCGTGCCTCCTTGGAAAGCTCTTTGGCAGCCGCTCGCGTGGCCCCACAGCCCGTGAGTCTGCGGGCTTTCCGGCGGCCGTCAGCCTCGGCGACACCGGCGCCCACGTGACGCCTCCGCGCCAGCCTGCGAAGCATTTTCCGGTAGGGCCGCGGCTCTGGCGACAGCTCCCACGTACGAAGAGCCAGGAGGGAAAGCCGTGCCTCATTGGAAAGCTCTTTGGCAGCCGCTCACGTGAACCCACAGCCCGTGGGGCTGCGGGCTTTCCGGCGGCTGTCAGCCTCGGCGACACCGGCGCCCACGTGGCGCTGGCACGCCAGCCTGCAAAGCATTTTCTGGTAGGGCCGCGGCTCTGGCGAAAGCTCCCATGCCCGAAGAGCCGGGAGGGAAAGCCGTGCCTCCTTGGAAAGCTCTTTGGAAGCCACTCGCGTGGCCCCACAGCCCGTGGGGCTGCGGGCTTTCCGGCGGCTGTCAGCCTCGGCGACACCGGCGCCCACGTGGCGCCGCCGCGCCAGCCTGCGAAGCATTTTCCGGTAGGGCCGTGGCTCTGGCGACAGCTCCCACGTCCGAAGAGCCAGGAGGGAAAGCCGTGCCTCCTTGGAAAGATCTTTGGCAGCCGCTCACGTGGCCCCACAGCCCGTGGGGCTGCGGGCTTTCCAGCGGCCGTCAGCCTCGGCGACACCGGCGCCCACGTGGCGCCGCCGCGCCAGACTGCGAAGCATTTTCCGGTAGGGCCGTGGCTCTGGCGACAGCTCCCACGCCCGAAGAGCCAGGAGGGAAAGCCGTGCCTCCTTGGAAAGCTCTTTGGTAGCCACTCGCGTGCCCCACAGCCTGTGGGGCTGCGGGCTTTCCGGTGGCCGTCACATTCGGCGACACCAGCGCCCACGTGGCGCCGCAACACCAGCCTGCGAAGCATTTTCCGGTAGGGCTGCGGCTCTGGCGACAGCTCCCACGTACGAAGAGCCAGGAGGGAAAGCCGTGCCTCATTGGAAAGCTCTTTGGCAGCCGCTCACGTGACCCCACAGCCCGTGGGGCTGCGGGCTTTCCGGCGGCCGTCAGCCTCGGCGACACCGGCGCCCACGTGGCGCCGCCACGCCAGCCTGCGAAGCATTTTCCGGTAGGGCCGCGGCTCTGGCGACAGCTCCCACGTACGAAGGGCCAGGAGGGAAAGCCGTGCCTCATTGGAAAGCTCTTTGGCAGCCGCTCGCGTGGCCCCACAGCCCGTGGGGCTGCGGGCTTTCCGGCGGCCGTCAGCCTTGGCGACACCGGCGCCCACGTGGCGCGGCCACGGCAGCCTGCGAAGCATTTTCCGGTAGGGCCGCGGCTCTGGCGACATCTCCCACGCCCGAAGAGCCTTGAGGGAAAGCCGTGCCTCGTTGGAAACCTCTTTGGCAGCCGCTCGCGTGGCCCCACAGCCCGTGGGGCTGCGGGCTTTCCGGCGGCCGTCAGCCTCGGCGACACCTGCGACCACGTGGCGCCGCCACGCCAGCCTGCGAAGCATTTTCCGGTAGGGCCGCGGCTCTGGCGACAGCTCCCACGCCCGAAGAGCCAGGAGGGAAAGCCGGGCCTCCTTGGAAAGCTCTTTGGCAGCCGCTCGCGTGGCCCCACAGCCCGTGGGGCTGCGGGCTTTCCGGCGGCCGTCACCCTCGGCGACACCGGCGCCCACGTGGCGCCGCCGCGCCAGCCTGCGAAGCATTTTCCGGTAGGGCCGCGGCTCTGGCGACAGCTCCCACGTACGAAGAGCCAGGAGGGAAAGCCGTGCCTCATTGGAAAGCTCTTTGGCAGCCGCTCACGTGACCCCACAGCCCGTGGGGCTGCGGGCTTTCCGGCGTCCGTCAGCCTCGGCGACACCGGCGCCCACGTGGCGCCGCCACGCCAGCCTGCAAAGCATTTTCCGGTAGGGCCGCAGCTCTGACGACAGCTCCCACGCCCGAAGAGCCAGGAGGGAAAACCGTGCCTCCTTGGAAAGCTCTTTGGCAGCCGCTCGCGTGGCCCCACAGCCCGTGGGGCTGCGGGCTTTCCGGCGGCCGTCAGCCTTGGTGACACCGGCGCCCACGTGGCGCGGCCACGGCAGCCTGCGAAGCATTTTCCGGTAGGGCCGCGTCTCTGGCGACAGCTCCCACGCCCGAAGAGCCAGGAGGGAAAGCCGTGCCTCGTTGGAAAGCTCTTTGGCAGCCGCTCGCGTGGCCCCACAGCCCGTGGGGCTGCGGGCTTTCCGGCGGCCGTCAGCCTCGGCGACACCTGCGACCACGTGGCGCCGCCACGCCAGCCTGCGAAGCATTTTCCGGTAGGGCCGCGGCTCTGGCGACAGCTCCCACGCCCGAAGAGCCAGGAGGGAAAGCCGTGCCTCCTTGGAAAGCTCTTTGGCAGCCGCTCGCGTGGCCCCACAGCCCGTGGGGCTGCGGGCTTTCCGGCGGCCGTCAGCCTCGGCGACACCGGCGCCCACGTGGCGCGGCCACGCCAGCCTGCAAAGCATTTTCCAGTAGGGCCGCGGCTCTGGCGACAGCTCCCACTCCCGAAGAGCCAGGAGGGAAAGCCGTGCCTCATTGGAAAGCTCTTTGGCAGCCGCTCGCGTGGCCCCACAGCCCGTGGGGCTGCGGGCTTTCCGGCGGCCGTCAGCCTTGGCGACACCGGCGCCCACGTGGCGCGGCCACGCCAGCCTGCGAAGCATTTTCCGGTAGGGCCGCGGCTCTGGCGACAGCTCCCACGCCCGAAGAGCCAGGAGGGAAAGCCGTGCCTCGTTGGAAACCTCTTTGGCAGCCGCTCGCGTGGCCCCACAGCCCGTGGGGCTGCGGGCTTTCCGGCGGCCGTCAGCCTCGGCGACACCTGCGACCACGTGGCGCCGCCACGCCAGCCTGCGAAGCATTTTCCGGTAGGGCCGCGGCTCTGGCGACAGCTCCCACGCCCGAAGAGCCAGGAGGGAAAGCCGTGCCTCCTTGGAAAGCTCTTTGGCAGCCGCTC
Organism: Rissa tridactyla; assembly: GCF_028500815.1. Classification (NCBI taxonomy): domain Eukaryota; kingdom Metazoa; phylum Chordata; class Aves; order Charadriiformes; family Laridae; genus Rissa; species Rissa tridactyla. Next base: position 46,053 of record NW_026529600.1, read on the forward strand.
GCGTGGCCCCACAGCCCGTGGGGCTGCGGGCTTTCCGGCGGCCGTCAGCCTCGGCGACACCGGCGCCCACGTGGCGCCGCCGCGCCAGCCTGCGAAGCATTTTCCGGTAGGGCCGTGGCTCTGGCGACAGCTCCCATGCCCGAAGAGACAGGAGGGAAAGCCGTGCCTCGTTGGAAAGCTCTTTGGCAGCCGCTCGCGTGGCCCCACAGCCCGTGGGGCTGCGGGCTTTCCGGCGGCCGTCAGCCTTGGCGACACCGGCGCCCACGTGGCGCGGCCACGCCAGCCTGCGAAGCATTTTCCGGTAGGGCCGCGGCTCTGGCGACAGCTCCCACGTCCGAAGAGCCAGGAGGGAAAGACGTGCCTCGTTGGAAAGCTCTTTGGCAGCCGCTCGCGTGGCCCCACAGCCCGTGGGGCTGCGGGCTTTCCGGTGGCCGTAAGCCTCGGTGACACCGGAGCCCACGTGGCGCCCCCGCGCCAGCCTGCGAAGCATTTTCCGGTAGGGCCGCGGCTCTGGCGACAGCTCCCACCCCCGAAGAGCCAGGAGGGAAAGCCGTGCCTCCTTGGAAAGCTCTTTGACAGCCACTCGCGTGGCCCCACAGCCCGTGGGGCTGCGGGCTTTCCGTCGGCCGTCAGCCTCGGCGACACCGGTGCCCACGTGGCGCCACCACGCCAGCCTGCGAAGCATTTTCCGGTAGGGCTGCGGCTCTGGCGACAGCTCCCACACCCGAAGAGCCAGTAGGGAAAGCCGTGCCTCCTTGGAAAGCTCTTTGGCAGCCGCTCGCGTGGCCCCACAGCCCGTGGGGCTGCGGGCTTTCCGGCGGCCGTCAGCCTCGGCGACACCGTCGCCCACGTGGCGCCGCCGCGCCAGACTGCGAAGCATGTTCCGGTAGGGCCGCGGCTCTGGCGACAGCTCCCACGCCCGAAGAGCCAGGAGGGAAAGCCGTGCCTCCTTGGAAAGCTCTTTGGCAGCCGCTCGCGTGGCCCCACAGCCCGTGGGGCTGCGGGCTTTCCGGCGGCCGTCAGATTCGGCGACACTGGCGCCCACGTGGCGCCGCCACGCCAGCCTGCGAAGCATTTTCCGGTAGGGCCGCGGCTCTGGCGACATCTCCCACGCCCGAAGAGCCTTGAGGGAAAGCCGTGCCTCGTTGGAAACCTCTTTGGCAGCCGCTCGCGTGGCCCCACAGCCCGTGGGGCTGCGGGCTTTCCGGCGGCCGTCAGCCTCGGCGACACCTGCGACCACGTGGCGCCGCCACGCCAGCCTGCGAAGCATTTTCCGGTAGGGCCGCGGCTCTGGCGACAGCTCCCACGCCCGAAGAGCCAGGAGGGAAAGCCGTGCCTCGTTGGAAAGCTCTTTGACAGCCGCTCGCGTGGCCCCACAGCCCGTGGGGCTGCGGGCTTTCCGGCGGCCGTCAGCCTCGGCGACACCGGCGCCCACGTGGCGCCGCCGCGCCAGCCTGCGAAGCATTTTCCGGTAGGGCCGCGGCTCTGGCGACAGCTCCCACGTACGAAGAGCCAGGAGGGAAAGCCGTGCCTCATTGGAAAGCTCTTTGGCAGCCGCTCGCGTGGCCCCACAGCCCGTGGGGCTGCGGGCTTTCCGGCGGCCGTCAGCCTTGGCGACACCGGCGCCCACGTGGCGCGGCCACGGCAGCCTGCGAAGCATTTTCCGGTAGGGCTGCGGCTCTGGCGACAGCTCCCACGCCCGAAGAGCCTTGAGGGAAAGCCGTGCCTCGTTGGAAACCTCTTTGGCAGCCGCTCGCGTGGCCCCACAGCCCGTGGGGCTGCGGGCTTTCCGGCGGCCGTCAGCCTCGGCGACACCTGCGACCACGTGGCGCCGCCACGCCAGCCTGCGAAGCATTTTCCGGTAGGGCCGCGGCTCTGGCGACAGCTCCCACGCCCGAAGAGCCAGGAGGGAAAGCCGTGCCTCGTTGGAAAGCTCTTTGGCAGCCGCTCGCGTGGCCCCACAGCCCGTGGGGCTGCGGGCTTTCCGGCGGCCGTCACCCTCGGCGACACCGGCGCCCACGTGGCGCCGCCGCGCCAGCCTGCGAAGCATTTTCCGGTAGGGCCGCGGCTCTGGCGACAGCTCCCATGCCTGAAGAGCCAGGAGGGAAAGCCGTGCCTCGTTGGAAAGCTCTTTGGCAGCCGCTCGCGTGGCCCCACAGCCCGTGGGGCTGCGGGCTTTCCGGCGGCCGTCAGCCTTGGCGACACCGGCGCCCACGTGGCGCGGCCACGCCAGCCTGCGAAGCATTTTCCGGTAGGGCCGCGGCTCTGGCGACAGCTCCCACGCCCGAAGAGCCAGGAGGGAAAGACGTGCCTCGTTGGAAAGCTCTTTGGCAGCCGCTCGCGTGGCCCCACAGCCCGTGGGGCTGCGGGCTTTCCGGCGGCCGTCAGCCTCGGCGACACCGGCGCCCACGTGGTGCTGCCGCGCCAGACTGCAAAGCATTTTCCGGTAGGGCCGTGGCTCTGGCGAAAGCTCCCACGCCCGAAGAGCCAGGAGGGAAAGCCGTGCCTCCTTGGAAAGCTCTTTCGCAGCCGCTCGCGTGGCCCCACAGCCCGTGGGGCTGCGGGCTTTCCGGCGGCCGTCAGATTCGGCGACACCGGGGCCCACGTGGCGCCGCCACGCCAGCCTGCGAAGCATTTTCCGGTAGGGCCGCGGCTCTGGCGACAGCTCCCACGTACGAAGAGCCAGGAGGGAAAGCCGTGCCTCCTTGGAAAGCTCTTTGGCAGCCGCTCGCGTGGCCCCACAGCCCGTGGGGCTGCGGGCTTTCCGGCGGCTGTCAGCCTCGGCGACACCGGCGCCCACGTGGCGCCGCCGCGCCAGCCTGCGAAGCATTTTCCGGTAGGGCCGCGGCTCTGGCGACAGCTCCCACGTCCGAAGAGCCAGGAGGGAAAGCCGTGCCTCCTTGGAAAGCTCTTTGGCAGCCGCTCGCGTGGCCCCACAGCCCGTGGGGCTGCGGGCTTTCCAGCGGCCGTCAGTCTCGGCGACACCGGTGCCCACGTGGCGCCGCCGCGCCAGCCTGCGAAGCATTTTCCGGTAGGGCCGCGGCTCTGGCGACAGCTCCCATGCCCGAAGAGCCAGGAGGGAAAGCCGTGCCTCCTTGGAAAGCTCTTTAGCAGCCGCTCGCGTGGCCCCACAGCCCGTGGGGCTGCGGGCTTTCCGGCGGCCGTCAGCCTCGGCGACACCGGCGCCCACGTGGCGCGGCCACGCCAGCCTGCGAAGCATTTTCCAGTAGGGCCGCGGCTCTGGCGACAGCTCCCACGTCCGAAGAGCCAGGAGGGAAAGCCGTGCCTCCTTGGAAAGCTCTTTGGCAGCCGCTCGCGTGGCCCCACAGCCCGTGGGGCTGCGGGCTTTCCGGCGGCCGTCAGCCTCGGCGACACCGGCGCCCACGTGGCGCCGCCGCGCCAGCCTGCGAAGCATTTTCCGGTAGGGCCGCGGCTCTGGCGACAGCTCCCACACCCGAAGAGCCAGGAGGGAAAGCCGTGCCTCCTTGGAAAGCTCTTTGGCAGCCGCTCGCGTGGCCCCACAGCCCGTGGGGCTGCGGGCTTTCCGGCGGCCGTCAGCCTTGGCGACACCGCCGCCCACGTGGCGCCGCCGCGCCACACTGCGAAGCATTTTCCACTAGGGCCGCGGCTCTGGCAACAGCTCCCACGCCCGAAGAGCCAGGAGGGAAAGCCGTGCCTCCTTGGAAAGCTCTTTGGCAGCCACTCGCGTGGCCCCACAGCCTGTGGGGCTGTGAGCTTTCCGGCGGCCGTCACTTTCGGCGACACCAGCGCCCACGTGGCGCCGCAACGCCAGCCTGCGAAGCATTTTCCGGTAGGGCCGCGGCTCTGGCGACAGCTCCCACGTACGAAGAGCCAGGAGGGAAAGCCGTGCCTCATTGGAAAGCTCTTTGGCAGCCGCTCACGTGAACCCACAGCCCGTGGGGCTGCGGGCTTTCCGGCAGCCGTCAGCCTCCCCGCCACCGGCGCCCACGTGGCGCCGCCGCACCAGCCTGCGAAGCATTTTCCAGTAGGGACGCGGCTCTGGCGACAGCTCCCACGCCCGAAGAGCCAGGAGGGAAAGCCGTGCCCCCTTGGAAAGCTCTTTGGCAGCCGCTCGCGTGGCCCCACAGCCCGTGGGGCTGCGGGCTTTCCGGCGGCTGTCAGCCTCGGCGACACCGGCGCCCACGTGGCGCTGCCGCGCCAGCCTGCAAAGCATTTTCTGGTAGGGCCGCGGCTCTGGCGAAAGCTCCCATGCCCGAAGAGCCGGGAGGGAAAGCCGTGCCTCCTTGGAAAGCTCTTTGGCAGCCACTCGCGTGGCCCCACAGCACGTGGGGCTGCGGGCTTTCCAGCGGCCGTCAGCCTCGGCGACACCGGCGCCCACGTGGCGCCCCCACGCCAGCCTGCAAAGCATTTTCCGGTAGGGCCGCGGCTCTGGCGACAGCTCCCACGCCCGAAGAGCCAGGAGGGAAAGCCGTGCCTCGTTGGAAAGCTCTTTGGCAGCCGCTCGCGTGGCCCCACAGCCCGTGGGGCTGCGGGCTTTCCGGCGGCTGTCAGCCTCGGCGACACCGGCGCCCACGTGGCGCTGCCGCGCCAGCCTGCAAAGCATTTTCTGGTAGGGCCGCGGCTCTGGCGAAAGCTCCCATGCCCGAAGAGCCGGGAGGGAAAGCCGTGCCTCCTTGGAAAGCTCTTTGGCAGCCACTCGCGTGGCCCCACAGCACGTGGGGCTGCGGGCTTTCCAGCGGCCGTCAGCCTCGGCGACACCGGCGCCCACGTGGCGCCCCCGCGCCAGCCTGCAAAGCATTTTCCGGTAGGGCCGCGGCTCTGGCGACAGCTCCCACGCCCGAAGAGCCAGGAGGGAAAGCCGTGCCTCGTTGGAAAGCTCTTTGGCAGCCGCTCGCGTGGCCCCACAGCCCGTGGGGCTGTGGGCTTTCCGGCGGAAGTCAGCCTCCCCGCCACCGGCGCCCATGTGGCGCCGCCGCGCCAGACTGCGAAGCATTTTCCGGTAGGGCCGCGGCTCTGGCGACAGCTCCCACGCCCGAAGAGCCAGGAGGGAAAGCCGTGCCTCCTTGGAAAGCTCTTTGGCAGCCGCTCGCGTGGCCCCACAGCCCGTGGGGCTGCGGGCTTTCCGGCGGCCGTCAGATTCGGCGACACCGGGGCCCACGTGGCGCCGCCACGCCAGCCTGCGAAGCATTTTCCGGTAGGGCCGCGGCTCTGGCGACAGCTCCCACGTCCGAAGAGCCAGGAGGGAAAGCCGTGCCTCCTTGGAAAGCTCTTTGGCAGCCGCTCGCGTGGCCCCACAGCCCGTGGGGCTGCGGGCTTTCCGGCGGCCGTCAGCCTTGGCGACACCGGCGCCCACGTGGCGCCGCCGCGCCAGCCTGCGAAGCATTTTCCGGTAGGGCCGCGGCTCTGGCGACAGCTCCCACGTCCGAAGAGCCAGGAGGGAAAGCCGTGCCTCCTTGGAAAGCTCTTTGTCAGCCGCTCGCGTTGCCCCACAGCCCGTGGGGCTGCGGGCTTTCCAGCGGCCGTCAGCCTCGGCGACACCGGCGCCCACGTGGTGCCGCTGCGCCAGCCTGCGAAGCATTTTCCGGTAGGGCCGCGGCTCTGGCGACAGCTCCCATGCCCGAAGAGCCAGGAGGGAAAGCCGTGCCTCCTTGGAAAGCTCTTTGGCAGCCGCTCGCGTGGCCCCACAGCCCGTGGGGCTGCGGGCTTTCCGGCGGCCGTCAGCCTCGGCGACACCGGCGCCCACGTGACGCCGCCGCGCCAGCCTGCGAAGCATTTTCCAGTAGGGCCGCGGCTCTGGCGACAGCTCCCATGCCCGAAGAGCCAGGAGGGAAAGCCGTGCCTCCTTGGAAAGCTCTTTTGCAGCCGCTCGCGTGGCCCCACAGCACGTGGGGCTGCGGGCTTTCCGGCGGCTGTCAGCCTCGGCGACACCGGCGCCCACGTGGCGCTGCCGCGCCAGCCTGCAAAGCATTTTCCGGTAGGGCCGCGGCTCTGGCGAAAGCTCCCATGCCCGAAGAGCCGGGAGGGAAAGCCGTGCCTCCTTGGAAAGCTCTTTGGCAGCCACTCGCGTGGCCCCACAGCCCGTGGGGCTGCGGGCTTTCCAGCGGCCGTCAGCCTCGGCGACACCGGCGCCCACGTGGCGCCGCCACGCCAGCCTGCGAAGCATTTTCCGGTAGGGCCGCGGCTCTGGCGACAGCTCCCACGTCCGAAGAGCCAGGAGGGAAAGCCGTGCCTCGTTGGAAAGCTCTTTGGCAGCCGCTCGCGTGGCCCCACAGCCCGTGGGGCTGCGGGCTTTCCGGCGGCCGTCAGCCTCGGCGACACCGGCGCCCACGTGGCGCCGCCGCGCCAGCCTGCGAAGCATTTTCCGGTAGGGCCGCGGCTCTGGCGACAGCTCCCACGTCCGAAGAGCCAGGAGGGAAAGCCGTGCCTCCTTGGAAAGCTCTTTGTCAGCCGCTCGCGTGGCCCCACAGCCCGTGGGCCTGCGGGCTTTCCAGCGGCCGTCAGCCTCGGCGACACCGGCGCCCACGTGGCACCGCTGCGCCAGCCTGCGAAGCATTTTCCGGTAGGGCCGCGGCTCTGGCGACAGCTCCCATGCCCGAAGAGCCAGGAGGGAAAGCCGTGCCTCGTTGGAAAGCTCTTTGGCAGCCGCTCGCGTGGCCCCACAGCCCGTGGGGCTGCGGGCTTTCCGGCGGCCGTCAGCCTCGGCGACACCGGCGCCCACGTGACGCCGCCGCGCCAGCCTGCGAAGCATTTTCCAGTAGGGCCGCGGCTCTGGCGACAGCTCCCACGCCCGAAGAGCCAGGAGGGAAAGCCGGGCCTCCTTGGAAAGCTCTTTTGCAGCCGCTCGCGTGGCCCCACAGCACGTGGGGCTAGGGGCTTTCCGGCGGCCGTCAGCCTCGGCGACACCGGCGCCCACGTGGCGCCGCCGCGCCAGCCTGCAAAGCATTTTCCGGTAGGGCCGCGGCTCTGGCGACAGCTCCCACGCCCGAAGAGCCAGGAGGGAAAGCCGTGCCTCCTTGGAAAGCTCTTTGGCAGCCGCTCGCGTGGCCCCACAGCCCGTGGGGCTGCGGGCTTTCCGGCGGCCGTCAGCCTCGGCGACACCGGCGCCCACGTGGGGCCGCCGCGCCAGCCTGCGAAGCGTTTTCCGGTAGGGCCGCGGCTCTGGCGACAGCTCCCACGCCCGAAGAGCCAGGAGGGAAAGCCGTGCCTCCTTGGAAAGCTCTTTGGCAGCCGCTCGCGTGGCCCCACAGCCCGTGAGTCTGCGGGCTTTCCGGCGGCCGTCAGCCTCGGCGACACCGGCGCCCACGTGGCGGCCCCGCGCCAGCCTGCGAAGCATTTTCCGGTAGGGCCGCGGCTCTGGCGACAGCTCCCACGTACGAAGAGCCAGGAGGGAAAGCCGTGCCTCATTGGAAAGCTCTTTGGCAGCCGCTCACGTGAACCCACAGCCCGTGGGGCTGCGGGCTTTCCGGCGGCCGTCAGCCTCCCCGCCACCGGCGCCCACGTGGCGCCGCCGCGCCAGCCTGCGAAGCATTTTCCGGTAGGGCCGCGGCTCTGGCGACAGCTCCCACGCCCGAAGAGCCAGGAGGGAAAGCCGTGCCTCCTTGGAAAGCTCTTTGGCAGCCGCTCGCGTGGCCCCACAGCCCGTGGGGCTGCGGGCTTTCCGGCGGCTGTCAGCCTCGGCGACACCGGCGCCCACGTGGCGCTGCCGCGCCAGCCTGCAAAGCATTTTCTGGTAGGGCCGCGGCTCTGGCGAAAGCTCCCATGCCCGAAGAGCCGGGAGGGAAAGCCGTGCCTCCTTGGAAAGCTCTTTGGCAGCCACTCGCGTGGCCCCACAGCACGTGGGGCTGCGGGCTTTCCGGCGGCCGTCACCCTCGGCGACACCGGCGCCCACGTGGCGCCGCCGCGCCAGCCTGCGAAGCATTTTCCGGTAGGGCCGCGGCTCTGGCGACAGCTCCCACGCCCGAAGAGCCAGGAGGGAAAGCCATGCCTCCTTGGAAAGCTCTTTGGAGCCGCTCGCGTGGCCCCACAGCCCGTGGGGCTGCGGGCTTTCCGGCGGCCGTCAGCCTTGGCGACACCGGCGCCCACGTGGCACGGCAACGCCAGCCTGCGAAGCATTTTCCGGTAGGGCCGCGGCTCTGGCGACAGCTCCCACGCCCGAAGAGCCAGGAGGGAAAGCCGTGCCTCCTTGGAAAGCTCTTTGGCAGCCGCTCGCGTGGCCCCACAGCCCGTGGGGCTGCGGGCTTTCCGGCGGCCATCAGCCTCGGCGACACCGGCGCCCACGTGGCGCCGCCACGCCAGCCTGCGAAGCATTTTCCGGTAGGGCCGCGGCTCTGGCGACAGCTCCCACGTACGAAGAGCCAGGAGGGAAAGCCGTGCCTCCTTGGAAAGCTCTTTGGCAGCCGCTCGCGTGGCCCCACAGCCCGTGGGGCTGCGGGCTTTCCGGCGGCTGTCAGCCTCGGCGACACCGGCGCCCACGTGGCGCCGCCGCGCCAGCCTGCGAAGCATTTTCCGGTAGGGCCGTGGCTCTGGCGACAGCTCCCACGTCCGAAGAGCCAGGAGGGAAAGCCGTGCCTCCTTGGAAAGATCTTTGGCAGCCGCTCGCGTGGCCCCACAGCCCTTGGGGCTGCGGGCTTTCCAGCGGCCGTCAGCCTCGGCGACACCGGCGCCCACGTGGCGCCGCCGCGCCAGACTGCAAAGCATTTTCCGGTAGGGCCGTGGCTCTGGCGACAGCTCCCACGCCCGAAGAGCCAGGAGGGAAAGCCGTGCCTCCTTGGAAAGCTCTTTGGTAGCCACTCGCGTGCCCCACAGCCTGTGGGGCTGCGGGCTTTCCGGTGGCCGTCACATTCGGCGACACCAGCGCCCACGTGGCGCCGCAACACCAGCCTGCGAAGCATTTTCCGGTAGGGCTGCGGCTCTGGCGACAGCTCCCACGTACGAAGAGCCAGGAGGGAAAGCCGTGCCTCATTGGAAAGCTCTTTGGCAGCCGCTCACGTGACCCCACAGCCCGTGGGGCTGCGGGCTTTCCGGCGGCCGTCAGCCTCGGCGACACCGGCGTCCACGTGGCGCCGCCACGCCAGCCTGCGAAGCATTTTCCGGTAGGGCCGCGGCTCTGGCGACAGCTCCCACGCCCGAAGAGCCAGGAGGGAAAGCCGTGCCTCCTTGGAAAGCTCTTTGGCAGCCGCTCGCGTGGCCCCACAGCCCGTGGGGCTGCGGGCTTTCCGGCGGCCGTCAGCCTTGGCGACACCGGCGCCCACGTGGCGCGGCCACGGCAGCCTGCAAAGCATTTTCCGGTAGGGCCGCGGCTCTGGCGACAGCTCCCATGCCCGAAGAGCCTTGAGGGAAAGCCGTGCCTCGTTGGAAAGCTCTTTGGCAGCCGCTCGCGTGGCCCCACAGCCCGTGGGGCTGCGGGCTTTCCGGCGGCCGTCAGCCTCGGCGACACCTGCGACCACGTGGCGCGGCCACGCCAGCCTGCGAAGCATTTTCCGGTAGGGCCGCGGCTCTGGCGACAGCTCCCACGCCCGAAGAGCCAGGAGGGAAAGCCGTGCCTCCTTGGAAAGCTCTTTGGCAGCCGCTCGCGTGGCCCCACAGCCCGTGGGGCTGCGGGCTTTCCGGCGGCCGTCAGATTCGGCGACACCGGCGCCCACGTGGTGCCGCCACGCCAGCCTGCGAAGCATTTTCCGGTAGGGCCGCGGCTCTGGCGACAGCTCCCACGCCCGAAGAGCCTTGAGGGAAAGCCGTGCCTCGTTGGAAACCTCTTTGGCAGCCGCTCGCGTGGCCCCACAGCCCGTGGGGCTGCGGGCTTTCCGGCGGCCGTCAGCCTCGGCGACACCTGCGACCACGTGGCGCCGCCACGCCAGCCTGCGAAGCATTTTCCGGTAGGGCCGCGGCTCTGGCGACAGCTCCCACGCCCGAAGAGCCAGGAGGGAAAGCCGTGCCTCCTTGGAAAGCTCTTTGGCAGCCGCTCGCGTGGCCCCACAGCCCGTGGGGCTGCGGGCTTTCCGGCGGCCGTCAGATTCGGCGACACCGGCGCCCACGTGGCGCCGCCACGCCAGCCTGCGAAGCATTTTCCGGTAGGGCCGCGGCTCTGGCGACAGCTCCCACGTACGAAGAGCCAGGAGGGAAAGCCGTGCCTCCTTGGAAAGCTCTTTGGCAGCCGCTCGCGTGGCCCCACAGCCCGTGGGGCTGCGGGCTTTCCGGCGGCTGTCAGCCTCGGCGACACCGGCACCCACGTGGCGCCGCCGCGCCAGCCTGCGAAGCATTTTCCGGTAGGGCCGCGGCTCTGGCGACAGCTCCCACGTCCGAAGAGCCAGGAGGGAAAGCCGTGCCTCCTTGGAAAGATCTTTGGCAGCCGCTCACGTGGCCCCACAGCCCGTGGGGCTGCGGGCTTTCCAGCGGCCGTCAGCCTCGGCGACACCGGCGCCCACGTGGCGCCGCCGCGCCAGACTGCGAAGCATTTTCCGGTAGGGCCGTGGCTCTGGCGACAGCTCCCACGCCCGAAGAGCCAGGAGGGAAAGCCGTGCCTCCTTGGAAAGCTCTTTGGTAGCCACTCGCGTGCCCCACAGCCTGTGGGGCTGCGGGCTTTCCGGTGGCCGTCACATTCGGCGACACCAGCGCCCACGTGGCGCCGCAACACCAGCCTGCGAAGCATTTTCCGGTAGGGCTGCGGCTCTGGCGACAGCTCCCACGTACGAAGAGCCAGGAGGGAAAGCCGTGCCTCATTGGAAAGCTCTTTGGCAGCCGCTCACGTGACCCCACAGCCCGTGGGGCTGCGGGCTTTCCGGCGGCCGTCAGCCTCGGCGACACCTGCGACCACGTGGCGCCGCCACGCCAGCCTGCGAAGCATTTTCCGGTAGGGCCGCAGCTCTGGCGACAGCTCCCACGTACGAAGAGCCAGGAGGGAAAGCCGTGCCTCATTGGAAAGCTCTTTGGCAGCCGCTCGCGTGGCCCCACAGCCCGTGGGGCTGCGGGCTTTCCGGCGGCCGTCAGCCTTGGCGACACCGGCGCCCACGTGGCGCGGCCACGCCAGCCTGCGAAGCATTTTCCGGTAGGGCCGCGGCTCTGGCGACAGCTCCCACGCCCGAAGAGCCTTGAGGGAAAGCCGTGCCTCGTTGGAAACCTCTTTGGCAGCCGCTCGCGTGGCCCCACAGCCCGTGGGGCTGCGGGCTTTCCGGCGGCCGTCAGCCTCGGCGACACCTGCGACCACGTGGCGCCGCCACGCCAGCCTGCGAAGCATTTTCCGGTAGGGCCGCGGCTCTGGCGACAGCTCCCACGCCCGAAGAGCCAGGAGGGAAAGCCGTGCCTCGTTGGAAAGCTCTTTGACAGCCGCTCGCGTGGCCCCACAGCCCGTGGGGCTGCGGGCTTTCCGGCGGCCGTCACCCTCGGCGACACCGGCGCCCACGTGGCGCCGCCGCGCCAGCCTGCGAAGCATTTTCCGGTAGGGCCGCGGCTCTGGCGACAGCTCCCACGTACGAAGAGCCAGGAGGGAAAGCCGTGCCTCCTTGGAAAGCTCTTTGGCAGCCGCTCGCGTGGCCCCACAGCCCGTGGGGCTGCGGGCTTTCCGGCGGCCGTCAGCCTTGGCGACACCGGCGCCCACGTGGCGCGGCCACGGCAGCCTGCAAAGCATTTTCCGGTAGGGCCGCGGCTCTGGCGACAGCTCCCATGCCCGAAGAGCCTTGAGGGAAAGCCGTGCCTCGTTGGAAAGCTCTTTGGCAGCCGCTCGCGTGGCCCCACAGCCCGTGGGGCTGCGGGCTTTCCGGCGGCCGTCAGCCTCGGCGACACCTGCGACCACGTGGCGCGGCCACGCCAGCCTGCGAAGCATTTTCCGGTAGGGCCGCGGCTCTGGCGACAGCTCCCACGCCCGAAGAGCCAGGAGGGAAAGCCGTGCCTCCTTGGAAAGCTCTTTGGCAGCCGCTCGCGTGGCCCCACAGCCCGTGGGGCTGCGGGCTTTCCGGCGGCCGTCAGATTCGGCGACACCGGCGCCCACGTGGCGCCGCCACGCCAGCCTGCGAAGCATTTTCCGGTAGGGCCGCGGCTCTGGCGACAGCTCCCACGTACGAAGAGCCAGGAGGGAAAGCCGTGCCTCCTTGGAAAGCTCTTTGGCAGCCGCTCGCGTGGCCCCACAGCCCGTGGGGCTGCGGGCTTTCCGGCGGCTGTCAGCCTCGGCGACACCGGCACCCACGTGGCGCCGCCGCGCCAGCCTGCGAAGCATTTTCCGGTAGGGCCGCGGCTCTGGCGACAGCTCCCACGTCCGAAGAGCCAGGAGGGAAAGCCGTGCCTCCTTGGAAAGATCTTTGGCAGCCGCTCACGTGGCCCCACAGCCCGTGGGGCTGCGGGCTTTCCAGCGGCCGTCAGCCTCGGCGACACCGGCGCCCACGTGGCGCCGCCGCGCCAGACTGCGAAGCATTTTCCGGTAGGGCCGTGGCTCTGGCGACAGCTCCCACGCCCGAAGAGCCAGGAGGGAAAGCCGTGCCTCCTTGGAAAGCTCTTTGGTAGCCACTCGCGTGCCCCACAGCCTGTGGGGCTGCGGGCTTTCCGGTGGCCGTCACATTCGGCGACACCAGCGCCCACGTGGCGCCGCAACACCAGCCTGCGAAGCATTTTCCGGTAGGGCTGCGGCTCTGGCGACAGCTCCCACGTACGAAGAGCCAGGAGGGAAAGCCGTGCCTCATTGGAAAGCTCTTTGGCAGCCGCTCACGTGACCCCACAGCCCGTGGGGCTGCGGGCTTTCCGGCGGCCGTCAGCCTCGGCGACACCTGCGACCACGTGGCGCCGCCACGCCAGCCTGCGAAGCATTTTCCGGTAGGGCCGCAGCTCTGGCGACAGCTCCCACGTACGAAGAGCCAGGAGGGAAAGCCGTGCCTCATTGGAAAGCTCTTTGGCAGCCGCTCGCGTGGCCCCACAGCCCGTGGGGCTGCGGGCTTTCCGGCGGCCGTCAGCCTTGGCGACACCGGCGCCCACGTGGCGCGGCCACGCCAGCCTGCGAAGCATTTTCCGGTAGGGCCGCGGCTCTGGCGACAGCTCCCACGCCCGAAGAGCCTTGAGGGAAAGCCGTGCCTCGTTGGAAACCTCTTTGGCAGCCGCTCGCGTGGCCCCACAGCCCGTGGGGCTGCGGGCTTTCCGGCGGCCGTCAGCCTCGGCGACACCTGCGACCACGTGGCGCCGCCACGCCAGCCTGCGAAGCATTTTCCGGTAGGGCCGCGGCTCTGGCGACAGCTCCCACGCCCGAAGAGCCAGGAGGGAAAGCCGTGCCTCGTTGGAAAGCTCTTTGACAGCCGCTCGCGTGGCCCCACAGCCCGTGGGGCTGCGGGCTTTCCGGCGGCCGTCACCCTCGGCGACACCGGCGCCCACGTGGCGCCGCCGCGCCAGCCTGCGAAGCATTTTCCGGTAGGGCCGCGGCTCTGGCGACAGCTCCCACGTACGAAGAGCCAGGAGGGAAAGCCGTGCCTCATTGGAAAGCTCTTTGGCAGCCGCTCACGTGACCCCACAGCCCGTGGGGCTGCGGGCTTTCCGGCGGCCGTCAGCCTCGGCGACACCGGCGCCCACGTGGCGCCGCCACGCCAGCCTGCGAAGCATTTTCCGGTAGGGCCGCAGCTCTGACGACAGCTCCCACGCCCGAAGAGCCAGGAGGGAAAACCGTGCCTCCTTGGAAAGCTCTTTGGCAGCCGCTCGCGTGGCCCCACAGCCCGTGGGGCTGCGGGCTTTCCGGCGGCCGTCAGCCTTGGCGACACCGGCGCCCACGTGGCGCGGCCACGGCAGCCTGCGAAGCATTTTCCGGTAGGGCTGCGGCTCTGGCGACAGCTCCCACGCCCAAAGAGCCTTGAGGGAAAGCCGTGCCTCGTTGGAAACCTCTTTGGCAGCCGCTCGCGTGGCCCCACAGCCCGTGGGGCTGCGGGCTTTCCGGCGGCCGTCAGCCTCGGCGACACCGGTGCCCACGTGGCGCCACCACGCCAGCCTGCAAAGCATTTTCCGGTAGGGCTGCGGCTCTGGCGACAGCTCCCACGCCCGAAGAGCCAGGAGGGAAAGCCGTGCCTCGTTGGAAAGCTCTTTGGCAGCCGCTCGCGTGGCCCCACAGCCCGTGGGGCTGCGGGCTTTCCGGCGGCCGTCAGATTCGGCGACACTGGCGCCCACGTGGCGCCACCACGCCAGCCTGCGAAGCATTTTCCGGTAGGGCCGCGGCTCTGGCGACAGCTCCCACGTCCGAAGAGCCAGGAGGGAAAGCCGTGCCTCCTTGGAAAGCTCTTTGGCAGCCGCTCGCGTGGCCTCACAGCCCGTGGGGCTGCGGGCTTTCCGGCGGCTGTCAGATTCGGCGACACCGGCGCCCACATGGCGCTGCCGCGCCAGCCTGCAAAGCATTTTCCGGTAGGGCCGCGGCTCTGGCGACAGCTCCCACGCCCAAAGAGCCAGGAGGGAAAGCCGTGCCTCCTTGGAAAGCTCTTTGGCAGCCGCTCGCGTGGCCCCACAGCCCGTGGGGCCGCGGGCTTTCCCCGGTAGTAGATTTGGCGACACCGGCGCCCACGTTACGCCGCCACGCCAGCCTGCGAAGCATTTTCCGGTAGGGCCGTGGCTCTGGCGACAGCTCCCACGCCCGAAGAGCCAGGAGGGAAAGCCGTGCCTCCTTGGAAAGCTCTTTGGCAGCCGCTCGCGTGGCCCCACAGCCCGTGGGGCTGCGGGCTTTCCAGCGGCCGTCAGCCTCGGCGACACCGGCGCCCACGTGACGCCTCCGCGCCAGCCTGCGAAGCAGTTTCGGGTAGGGCCGCGGCTCTGGCGACAGCTCCCACGCCCGAAGAGCCAGGAGGGAAAGCCGTGCCTCCTTGGAAAGCTCTTAGGCAGCCACTCGCGTGGCCCCACAGCCCGTGGGGCTGCGGGCTTTCCAGCGGCCGTCAGCCTCGGAGACACCGGCGCCCACGTGGCGCCGCCGCGCCAGCCTGCGAAGCATTTTCCGGTAGGGCCGCAGCTCTGGCGACAGCTCCCACGCCCGAAGAGCCAGGAGGGAAAGCCGTGCCTCCTTGGAAAGCTCTTTGGCAGCCGCTCGCGTGGCCCCACAGCCCGTGGGGCTGCGGGCTTTCCGGCGGCCGTCAGCCTTGGCGACACCGGCGCCCACGTGGCGCGGCCGCGCCAGCCTGCGAAGCATTTTCCGGTAGGGCCGTGGCTCTGGCGACAGCTCCCACGCCCGAAGAGCCAGGAGGGAAAGCCCTGCCTCATTGGAAAGCTCTTTGTCAGCCGCTCGCGTGGCCCCACAGCCCGTGGGGCTGCGGGCTTTCCGGCGGCTGTCAGATTCGGCGACACCGGCGCCCACATGGCGCTGCCGCGCCAGCCTGCAAAGCATTTTCCGGTAGTGCCGCGGCTCTGGCGACAGCTCCCACACCCGAAGAGCCAGGAGGGAAAGCCGTGCCTCGTTGGAAAGCTCTTTGGCAGCCGCTCGCGTGGCCCCACAGCCCGTGGGGCTGCGGGCTTTCCGGCGGCCGTCAGCCTCGGCGACACCTGCGACCACGTGTAGCCGCCACGCCAGCCTGTGAAGCATTTTCCGGTAGGGCCGCGGCTCTGGCGACAGCTCCCATGCCCGAAGAGCCAGGAGGGAAAGCCCTGCCTCCTTGGAAAGCTCTTTGGCAGCCGCTCGCGTGGCCCCACAGCCCGTGGGGCTGCGGGCTTTCCAGCGGCCGTCAGCCTCGGCGACACCGGCGCCCACGTGGCGCGGCCGCGCCAGCCTGCGAAGCATTTTCCGGTAGAGCCGCAGCTCTGGCGACAGCTCCCACGCCCGAAGAGGCAGGAGGGAAAGCCGTGCCTCCTTGGAAAGCTCTTTGGCAGCCGCTCGCGTGGCCACACAGCCCGTGGGGCTGCGGGCTTTCTGGCGGCCGTCAGCCTTGGCGACACCGGCGCCCACGTGGCGCGGCCGCGCCAGCCTGCGAAGCATTTTCCGGTAGGGCCGCGGCTCTGGCGACAGCTCCCACGCCCGAAGAGCCAGGAGGGAAAGCCGTGCCTCCTTGGAAAGCTCTTTGGCAGCCGCTCGCGTGGCCCCACAGCCCGTGGGGCTGCGGGCTTTCCGGCGGCCGTCAGCCTCGTCGACACCTGCGACCACGTGGCGCCGCCACGCCAGCCTGCGAAGCATTTTCCAGTAGGGCCGCGGCTCTGGCGACAGCTCCCACGCCCGAAGAGCCAGGAGGGAAAGCCGTGCCTCCTTGGAAAGCTCTTTGGCAGCCGCTCGCGTGGCCCCACAGCCCGTGGGGCTGCGGGCTTTCCGGCGGCCGTCAGCCTCGGCGACACCGGCGCCCACGTGGCGCCGCCACGCCAGCCTGCAAAGCATTTTCCGGTAGGGCCGCGGCTCTGGCGACAGCTCCCACGCCCGAAGAGCCAGGAGGGAAAGCCGTGCCTCATTGGAAAGCTCTTTGGCAGCCGCTCGCGTGGCCCCACAGCCCGTGGGGCTGTGGGCTTACCGGCGGAAGAGAGCCTCCCCGCCACCGGCGCCCACGTGGCGCCGCCGCGCCAGCCTGCAAAGCATTTTCCGGTAGGGCCGCGGCTCTGGCGACAGCTCCCACGCCCGAAGAGCCAGGAGGGAAAGCCGTGCCTCCTTGGAAAGCTCTTTGGCAGCCGCTCGCGTGGCCACACAGCCCGTGGGGCTGCGGGCTTTCCGGCGGCCGTCAGCCTCGGCGACACCGGAGCCCACGTGACGCCCCCGCGCCAGCCTGCAAAGCATTTTCCGGTAGGGCCGCGGCTCTGGCGACAGCTCCCACGCCCGAAGAGCCAGGACTGAAAGCCGTGCCTCGTTGGAAAGCTCTTTGGCAGCCGCTCGCGTGGCCCCACAGCCTGTGGGGCTGCGGGCTTTCCGGTGGCCGTAAGCCTCGGTGACACCGGAGCCCACGTGGCGCCCCCGCGCCAGCCTGCGAAGCATTTTCCGGTAGGGTCGCGGCTCTGGCGACAGCTCCCACCCCCGAAGAGCCAGGAGGGAAAGCCGTGCCTCCTTGGAAAGCTCTTTCACAGCCACTCGCGTGGCCCCACAGCCCGTGGGGCTGCGGGCTTTCCGGCGGCCGTCAGCCTCGGCGAACCTGGCGCCCACGTGGCGCCGCCACGCCAGCCTGCGAAGCATTTTCCGATAGGGCTGCGGCTCTGGCGACAGCTCCCACACCCGAAGAGCCAGTAGGGAAAGCCGTGCCTCCTTGGAAAGCTCTTTGGCAGCCGCTCGCGTGGCCCCACAGCCCGTGGGGCTGCGGGCTTTCCGGCGGCCGTCAGCCTCGGCGACACCGTCGCCCACGTGGCGCCGCCACGCCAGACTGCGAAGCATTTTCCGGTAGGGCCGCGGCTCTGGCGACAGCTCCCACGCCCGAAGAGCCTGGAGGGAAAGCCGTGCCTCGTTGGAAAGCTCTTTGGCAGCCGCTCGCGTAGCCCCACAGCCCGTGGGGCTGCGGACTTTCCGGTGGCCGTCAGCCTCGGCGACACCGGCGCCCACGTGGCACCGCCGCGCCAGCCTGCGAAGCATTTTCCAGTAGGGCCGCGGCTCTGGCGACAGCTCCCACGTCCGAAGAGCCAGGAGGGAAAGCCGTGCCTCCTTGGAAAGCTCTTTGGCAGCCGCTCGTGTGGCCCCACAGCCCATGGGGCTGTGGGCTTTCCGGCGGCCGTCAGCCTCGGCGACACCGGCGCCCACGTGGCGCCGCCGCGCCAGCCTGCGAAGCATTTTCCGGTAGGGCCGCGGCTCTGGCGACAGCTCCCACGCCCGAAGAGCCAGGAGGGAAAGCCATGCCTCGTTGGAAACCTCTTTGGCAGCCGCTCGCGTGGCCCCACAGCCCGTGGGGCTGCGGGCTTTCCGGCGGCCGTCAGCCTCGGCGACACCGGCGCCCACGTGGCGCCCCCGCGCCAGACTGCGAAGCATTTTCCGGTAGGGCCGCGGCTCTGGCGACAGCTCCCACGCCCGAAGAGCCAGGAGGGAAAGCCGTGCCTCCTTGGAAAGCTCTTTGGCAGCCGCTCGCGTGGCCCCACAGCCCGTGGGGCTGCGGGCTTTCCGGCGGCCGTCAGCCTCGGCGACACCGGCGCCCACGTGGCGCCGCCACGCCAGCCTGCAAAGCATTTTCCGGTAGGGCCGCGGCTCTGGCGACAGCTCCCACGCCCGAAGAGCCAGGAGGGAAAGCCGTGCCTCATTGGAAAGCTCTTTGGCAGCCGCTCGCGTGGCCCCACAGCCCGTGGGGCTGTGGGCTTTCCGGCGGAAGAGAGCCTCCCCGCCACCGGCGCCCACGTGGCGCCGCCGCGCCAGCCTGCAAAGCATTTTCCGGTAGGGCCGCGGCTCTGGCGACAGCTCCCACGCCCGAAGAGCCACGAGGGAAAGCCGTGCCTCCTTGGAAAGCTCTTTGGCAGCCGCTCGCGTGGCCCCACAGCCCGTGGGGCTGCGGGCTTTCCGGCGGCCGTCAGCCTCGGCGACACCGGCGCCCACGTGACGCCTCCGCGCCAGCCTGCAAAGCATTTTCCGGTAGGGCCGCGGCTCTGGCGACAGCTCCCACGCCCGAAGAGCCAGGACTGAAAGCCGTGCCTCGTTGGAAAGCTCTTTGGCAGCCGCTCGCGTGGCCCCACAGCCTGTGGGGCTGCGGGCTTTCCGGTGGCCGTAAGCCTCGGTGACACCGGAGCCCACGTGGCGCCCCCGCGCCAGCCTGCGAAGCATTTTCCGGTAGGGTCGCGGCTCTGGCGACAGCTCCCACCCCCGAAGAGCCAGGAGGGAAAGCCGTGCCTCCTTGGAAAGCTCTTTCACAGCCACTCGCGTGGCCCCACAGCCCGTGGGGCTGCGGGCTTTCCGGCGGCCGTCAGCCTCGGCGACACCGGCGCCCACGTGGCGCCGCCACGCCAGCCTGCGAAGCATTTTCCGATAGGGCTGCGGCTCTGGCGACAGCTCCCACACCCGAAGAGCCAGTAGGGAAAGCCGTGCCTCCTTGGAAAGCTCTTTGGCAGCCGCTCGCGTGGCCCCACAGCCCGTGGGGCTGCAGGCTTTCCGGCGGCCGTCAGCCTCGGCGACACCGTCGCCCACGTGGCGCCGCCACGCCAGACTGCGAAGCATTTTCCGGTAGGGCCGCGGCTCTGGCGACAGCTCCCACGCCTGAAGAGCCTGGAGGGAAAGCCGTGCCTCGTTGGAAAGCTCTTTGGCAGCCGCTCGCGTAGCCCCACAGCCCGTGGGGCTGCGGACTTTCCGGTGGCCGTCAGCCTCGGCGACACCGGCGCCCACGTGGCACCGCCGCGCCAGCCTGCGAAGCATTTTCCAGTAGGGCCGCGGCTCTGGCGACAGCTCCCACGTCCGAAGAGCCAGGAGGGAAAGCCGTGCCTCCTTGGAAAGCTCTTTGGCAGCCGCTCGCGTGGCCCCACAGCCCATGGGGCTGTGGGCTTTCCGGCGGCCGTCAGCCTCGGCGACACCGGCGCCCACGTGGCGCCGCCCGCGCCAGCCTGCGAAGCATTTTCCGGTAGGGCCGCGGCTCTGGCGACAGCTCCCACGCCCGAAGAGCCAGGAGGGAAAGCCATGCCTCGTTGGAAACCTCTTTGGCAGCCGCTCGCGTGGCCCCACAGCCCGTGGGGCTGCGGGCTTTCCGGCGGCCGTCAGCCTCGGCGACACCGGCGCCCACGTGGCGCCCCCGCGCCAGACTGCGAAGCATTTTCCAGTAGGGCCGCGGCTCTGGCGACAGCTCCCACGCCCGAAGAGCCAGGAGGGAAAGCCGTGCCTCGTTGGAAAGCTCTTTGGCAGCCGCTCGCGTGGCCCCACAGCCCGTGGGGCTGCGGGCTTTCCGGCGGCCGTCAGCCTCGGCGACACCGGCGCTCACGTGGTGCCGCCGCGCCAGCCTGCAAAGCATTTCCCGGTAGGGCCGCGGCTCTGGCGACAGCTCCCACGCCCGAAGAGCCAGGAGGGAAAGCCGTGCCTCCTTGGAAAGCTCTTTGGCAGCCGCTCGCGTGGCCCCACAGCCCGTGGGGCCGCGGGCTTTCCGGCGGCCGTCAGCCTCGGCGACACCGGCGCCCACGTGGCGCCGCCGCGCCAGCCTGCAAAGCATTTTCCGGTAGGGCCGCGGCTCTGGCGACAGCTCCCACGCCCGAAGAGCCAGGAGGGAAAGCTGTGCCTCCTTGGAAACCTCTTTGGCAGCCGCTCGCGTGGCCCCACAGCCCGTGGGGCTGCGGGCTTTCCGGCGGCCGTCAGCCTCGTCGACACCGGCGCCCACGTCTTGCGGCCGAACCAGACTGCAAAGCATTTTCCGGTAGGGCCGTGGCTCTGGCGACAGCTCCCACGCCCGAAGAGCCAGGAGGGAAACCCGTGCCTCATTGGAAAGCTCTTTGGCAGCCGCTCGCGTGGCCCCACAGCCCGTGGGGCTGCGGGCTTTCCGGCGGCCGTCACATTCGGTGACACCGGCACCCACTTGGCGCGGCCACGCCAGCCTGCGAAGCATTTTCCGGTAGGGCCGCAGCTCTGGCGACAGCTCCCACGCCCGAAGAGCCAGGAGGGAAAGCCGTGCCTCCTTGGAAAGCTCTTTGGCAGCCGCTCGCGTGGCCCCACAGCCCGTGGGGCTGCGGGCTTTCCGGCGGCCGTCAGCCTCGGCGACACATGCGCCCACGTGGCGCCGCCACGCCAGCCTGCAAAGCATTTTCCGGTAGGGCCGCGGCTCTGGCGACAGCTCCCACGCCCGAAGAGCCAGGAGGGAAAGCCGTGCCTCATTGGAAAGCTCTTTGGCAGCCGCTCGCGTGGCCCCACAGCCCGTGGGGCTGCGGGCTTTCCGGCGGCCGTCAGCCTCGGCGACACCGGCGCCCACGTGGCGCCGCCGCGCCAGCCTGCGAAGCATTTTCCGGTAGGGCCGCGGCTCTGGCGACAGCTCCCACGCCCGAAGAGCCAGGAGGGAAAGCCATGCCTCGTTGGAAACCTCTTTGGCAGCCGCTCGCGTGGCCCCACAGCCCGTGGGGCTGCGGGCTTTCCGGCGGCCGTCAGCCTCGGCGACACCGGCGCCCACGTGGCGCCGCCACGCCAGCCTGCAAAGCATTTTCCGGTAGGGCCGCGGCTCTGGCGACAGCTCCCACGCCCGAAGAGCCAGGAGGGAAAGCCGTGCCTCATTGGAAAGCTCTTTGGCAGCCGCTCGCGTGGCCCCACAGCCCGTGGGGCTGTGGGCTTTCCGGCGGAAGAGAGCCTCCCCGCCACCGGCGCCCACGTGGCGCCGCCGCGCCAGCCTGCAAAGCATTTTCCGGTAGGGCCGCGGCTCTGGCGACAGCTCCCACGCCCGAAGAGCCAGGAGGGAAAGCCGTGCCTCATTGGAAAGCTCTTTGGCAGCCGCTCGCGTGGCCCCACAGCCCGTGGGGCTGCGGGCTTTCCAGCGGCCGTCAGCCTCGGCGACACCTGCGACCACGTGGCGCGGCCGCGCCAGCCTGCGAAGCATTTTCCGGTAGGGCCGCGGCTCTGGCGACAGCTCCCACGCCCGAAGAGCCAGGAGGGAAAGCCGTGCCTCGTTGGAAAGCTCTTTGGCAGCCGCTCGCGTGGCCCCACAGCCCGTGGGGCTGCGGGCTTTCCGGCGGCCGTCAGCCTAGGCGACACCGGCGCCCACGTGGCGCCGCCACGCCAGCCTGCGAAGCATTTTCCAGTAGGGCCGCGGCTCTGGCGACAGCTCCCACGCCCGAAGAGCCAGGAGGGAAAGCCGTGCCTCCTTGGAAAGCTCTTTGGCAGCCGCTCGCGTGGCCCCACAGCCCGTGGGGCTGCGGGCTTTCCGGCGGCCGTCAGCCTCGGCGACACCGGCGCCCACGTGGCGCCGCCACGCCAGCCTGCAAAGCATTTTCCGGTAGGGCCGCGGCTCTGGCGACAGCTCCCACGCCCGAAGAGCCAGGAGGGAAAGCCGTGCCTCATTGGAAAGCTCTTTGGCAGCCGCTCGCGTGGCCCCACAGCCCGTGGGGCTGTGGGCTTTCCGGCGGAAGAGAGCCTCCCCGCCACCGGAGCCCACGTGGCGCCGCCGCGCCAGCCTGCAAAGCATTTTCCGGTAGGGCCGCGGCTCTGGCGACAGCTCCCACGCCCGAAGAGCCAGGAGGGAAAGCCGTGCCTCATTGGAAAGCTCTTTGGCAGCCGCTCGCGTGGCCCCACAGCCCGTGGGGCTGCGGGCTTTCCAGCGGAAGTCAGCCTCGGAGACACCGGCGACCACGTGGCGCGGCCGCGCCAGCCTGCGAAGCATTTTCCGGTAGGGCCGCGGCTCTGGCGACAGCTCCCACGCCCGAAGAGCCAGGAGGGAAAGCCGTGCCTCGTTGGAAACCTCTTTGGCAGCCGCTCGCGTGGCCCCACAGCCCGTGGGGCTGCGGGCTTTCCGGCGGCCGTCAGATTCGGCGACACCGGCGCCCACGTGGCGCGGCCACGCCAGTCTGCAAAGCATTTTCCAGTAGGGCCGCGGCTCTGGCGACAGCTCCCACGCCCGAAGAGCCAGGAGGGAAAGCCCTGCCTCATTGGAAAGCTCTTTGGCAGCCGCTCGCGTGGCCCCACAGCCCGTGGGGCTGCGGGCTTTCCGGCGGCCGTCAGCCTCGGCGACAGCGGCGCCCACGTGGCGCGGCCGCGCCAGCCTGCGAAGCATTTTCGGGTAGAGCCGCAGCTCTGGCGACAGCTCCCACGCCCGAAGAGCCAGGAGGGAAAGCCGTGCCTCCTTGGAAAGCTCTTTGGCAGCCGCTCGCGTGGCCACACAGCCCGTGGGGCTGCGGGCTTTCTGGCGGCCGTCAGCCTTGGCGACACTGGCGCCCACGTGGCGCGGCCGCGCCAGCCTGCGAAGCATTTTCCGGTAGGGCCGCGGCTCTGGCGACAGCTCCCACGCCCGAAGAGCCAGGAGGGAAAGCCGTGCCTCCTTGGAAAGCTCTTTGGCAGCCGCTCGCGTGGCCCCACAGCCCGTGGGGCTGCGGGCTTTCCGGCGGCCGTCAGCCTCGGCGACACCTGCGACCACGTGGCGCCGCCACGCCAGCCTGCGAAGCATTTTCCGGTAGGGGCCGCGGCTCTGGCGACAGCTCCCCACGCCCGAAGAGCCAGGAGGGAAAGCCGTGCCTCGTTGGAAAGCTCTTTGGCAGCCGCTCGCGTGGCCCCACAGCCCGTGGGGCTGCGCGCTTTCCGGCGGCCGTCAGCCTCGGCGACACCGGGGCCCACGTGGCGCCGCCACGCCAGCCTGCGAAGCATTTTCCAGTAGGGCCGCGGCTCTGGCGACAGCTCCCACGCCCGAAGAGCCAGGAGGGAAAGCCGTGCCTCCTTGGAAAGCCCTTTGGCAGCCGCTCGCGTGGCCCCACAGCCCGTGGGGCTGCGGGCTTTCCGGCGGCCGTCAGCCTCGGCGACACCGGCGCCCACGTGGCGCCGCCACGCCAGCCTGCAAAGCATTTTCCGGTAGGGGCCGCGGCTCTGGCGACAGCTCCCACGCCCGAAGAGCCAGGAGGGAAAGCCGTGCCTCCTTGGAAAGCTCTTTGGCAGCCGCTCGCGTGGCCCCACAGCCCGTGGGGCTGTGGGCTTTCCGGCGGAAGAGAGCCTCCCCGCCACCGGCGCCCACGTGGCGCCGCCGCGCCAGCCTGCAAAGCAGTTTCCGGTAGGGCCGCGGCTCTGGCGACAGCTCCCACGCCCGAAGAGCCAGGAGGGAAAGCCGTGCCTCGTTGGAAAGCTCTTTGGCAGCCGCTCGCGTGGCCCCACAGCCCGTGGGGCTGCGGGCTTTCCGGCGGCCGTCAGCCTCGGCGACACCGGCGACCACGTGGCGCGGCCGCGCCAGCCTGCGAAGCATTTTCCGGTAGGGCCGCGGCTCTGGCGGACAGCTCCCACGCCCGAAGAGCCAGGAGGGAAAGCCGTGCCTCCTTGGAAAGCTCTTTGGCAGCCGCTCGCGTGGCCCCACAGCCCGTGGGGCTGCGGGCTTTCCAGCGGCCGTCAGCCTCGGCGACACCGGCGACCACGTGGCGCCGCCGCGCCAGCCTGCGAAGCATTTTCCGGTAGGGCCGCGGCTCTGGCGACAGCTCCCACGCCCGAAGAGCCAGGAGGGAAAGCCGTGCCTCCTTGGAAAGCTCTTTGGCAGCCGCTCGCGTGGCCCCACAGCCCGTGGGGCTGTGGGCTTTCAGGCGGAAGAGAGCCTCCCCGCCACCGGCGCCCACGTGGCGCCGCTGCGCCAGCCTGCAAAGCAGTTTCCGGTAGGGCCGCGGCTCTGGCGACAGCTCCCACGCCCGAAGAGCCAGGAGGGAAAGCCGTGCCTCGTTGGAAAGCTCTTTGGCAGCCGCTCGCGTGGCCCCACAGCCCGTGGGGCTGCGGGCTTTCCGGCGGCCGTCAGCCTCGGCGACACCGGCGACCACGTGGCGTGGCCGCCGCCAGCCTGCGAAGCATTTTCCGGTAGGGCCGCGGCTCTGGCGACAGCTCCCACGCCCGAAGAGCCAGGAGGGAAAGCCGTGCCTCCTTGGAAAGCTCTTTGGCAGCCGCTCGCGTGGCCCCACAGCCCGTGGGGCTGCGGGCTTTCCGGCGGCCGTCAGCCTCGGCGACACCGGCGACCACGTGGCGCCCCCGCGCCAGCCTGCGAAGCATTTTCCGGTAGGGCCGCGGCTCTGGCGACAGCTCCCACGCCCGAAGAGCCAGGAGGGAAAGCCGTGCCTCGTTGGAAACCTCTTTGGCAGCCGCTCGCGTGGCCCCACAGCCCGTGGGGCTGCGGGCTTTCCGGCGGCCGTCAGATTCGGCGACACCGGCGCCCACGTGGCGCGGCCACGCCAGCCTGCAAAGCATTTTCCAGTAGGGCCGCGGCTCTGGCGACAGCTCCCACGCCCGAAGAGCCAGGAGGGAAAGCCCTGCCTCATTGGAAAGCTCTTTGGCAGCCGCTCGCGTGGCCCCACAGCCCGTGGGGCTGCGGGCTTTCCAGCGGCCGTCAGCCTCGGCGACACCGGCGCCCACGTGGCGCGGCCGCGCCAGCCTGCGAAGCATTTTCCGGTAGGGCCGCGGCTCTGGCGACAGCTCCCACGCCCGAAGAGCCAGGAGGGAAAGCCGTGCCTCATTGGAAAGCTCTTTGGCAGCCGCTCGCGTGGCCCCACAGCCCGTGGGGCTGCGGGCTTTCCGGCGGAAGAGAGCCTCGGCGACACCTGCGACCACGTGGCGCCGCCACGCCAGCCTGCGAAGCATTTTCCGGTAGGGCCGCGGCTCTGGCGACAGCTCCCACGCCCGAAGAGCCAGGAGGGAAAGCCGTGCCTCCTTGGAAAGCTCTTTGGCAGCCGCTCGCGTGGCCCCACAGCCCGTGGGGCTGCGGGCTTTCCGGCGGCCGTCAGCCTCGGCGACACCGGCGACCACGTGGCGCAGCCGCGCCAGCCTGCGAAGCATTTTCCGGTAGGGCCGCGGCTCTGGCGACAGCTCCCACGCCCGAAGAGCCAGGAGGGAAAGCCGTGCCTCGTTGGAAACCTCTTTGGCAGCCGCTCGCGTGGCCCCACAGCCCGTGGGGCTGCGGGCTTTCCGGCGGCCGTCAGATTCGGCGACACCGGCGCCCACGTGGCGCGGCCACGCCAGCCTGCAAAGCATTTTCCAGTAGGGCCACGGCTCTGGCGACAGCTCCCACGCCCGAAGAGCCAGGAGGGAAAGCCCTGCCTCATTGGAAAGCTCTTTGGCAGCCGCTCACGTGTCCCCACAGCCCGTGGGGCTGCGGGCTTTCCAGCGGCCGTCAGCCTCGGCGACACCGGCGCCCACGTGGCGCGGCCGCGCCAGCCTGCGAAGCATTTTCCGGTAGGGCCGCGGCTCTGGCGACAGCTCCCACGCCCGAAGAGCCAGGAGGGAAAGCCATTCCTCCTTGGAAAGCTCTTTGGCAGCCGCTCGCGTGGCCCCACAGCCCGTGGGGCTGCGGGCTTTCCGGTGGCCGTCAGCCTTGGCGACACCTCCGCCCACGTGGCTCCGCCGCGCCAGCCTGCGAAGCATTTTCCGGTAGGGCCGTGGCTCTGGCGACAGCTCCACGCCCGAAGAGCCAGGAGGGAAAGCCGTGCCTCGTTGGAAAGCTCTTTGGCAGCCGCTCGCGTGGCCCCACAGCCCGTGGGGCTGCGGGCTTTCCGGCGGCCGTCAGCCTCGGCGACACCGGCGCCCACGTGGCGCCGCCGCGCCAGCCTGCGAAGCATTTTCCGGTAGGGCCGCGGCTCTGGCGACAGCTCCCACGCCCGAAGAGCCAGGAGGGAAAGCCGTGCCTCGTTGGAAACCTCTTTGGCAGCCACTCGCGTGGCCCCACAGCCCATGGGGCTGCGGGCTTTCCCGGCGGCCGTCAGCCTCGGCGACACCGGCGCCCATGTGGCGCCGCCGCGCCAGCCTGCAAAGCATTTTCCGGTAGGGCCGCGGCTCTGGCGACAGCTCCCACGCCCGAAGAGCCAGGAGGGAAAGCCGTGCCTCCTTGGAAAGCTCTTTGGCAGCCGCTCGCATGGCCCCACAGCCCGTGGGGCTGCAGGCTTTCCGGCGCCGACAGCCTCGGCGACACCGGTGCCCACGTGGCGCCGCCACGCCAGCCTGCGAAGCATTTTCCGATAGGGCCGTGGCTCTGGCGACAGCTCCCACGCCCGAAGAGCCAGGAGGGAAAGCCGTGCCTCCTTGGAAAGCTCTTTGGCAGCCGCTCGCGTGGCCCCACAGCCCGTGGGGCTGTGGGCTTTCCGGCGGAAGACAGCCTCCCCGCCACCGGCGCCCACGTGGCGCCGCCGCGCCAGCCTGCAAAGCAGTTTCCGGTAGGGCCGCGGCTCTGGCGACAGCTCCCACGCCCGAAGAGCCAGGAGGGAAAGCCGTGCCTCGTTGGAAAGCTCTTTGGCAGCCGCTCGCGTGGCCCCACAGCCCGTGGGGCTGCGGGCTTTCCGGCGGAAGAGAGCCTCGGCGACACCTGCGACCACGTGGCGCCGCCACGCCAGCCTGCGAAGCATTTTCCGGTAGGGCCGCGGCTCTGGCGACAGCTCCCACGCCCGAAGAGCCAGGAGGGAAAGCCATGCCTCGTTGGAAAGCTCTTTGGCAGCCGCTCGCGTGGCCCCACAGCCCGTGGGGCTGCGGGCTTTCCGGCGGCCGTCAGATTCGGCGACACCGGCGCCCACGTGGCGCGGCCGCGCCAGCCTGCGAAGCATTTTCCGGTAGGGCCGCGGCTCTGGCAACAGCTCCCACGCCCGAAGAGCCAGGAGGGAAAGCCGTGCCTCATTGGAAAGCTCTTTGGCAGCCGCTCGCGTGGCCCCCACAGCCCGTGGGGCTGCAGGCTTTCCGGCGGCCGTCAGCCTCGGCGACACCTGCGACCACGTGGCGCCGCCACGCCAGCCTGCGAAGCATTTTCCGGTAGGGCCGCGGCTCTGGCGACAGCTCCCACGCCCGAAGAGCCAGGAGGGAAAGCCGTGCCTCATTGGAAAGCTCTTTGGCAGCCGCTCGCATGGCCCCACAGCCCGTGGGGCTGCGGGCTTTCCCGGCGGCCGTCAGCCTCGGCGACACCGGCGCCCACGTGGCGCGGCCGCGCCAGCCTGCGAAGCATTTTCCGGTAGGGCCGCGGCTCTGGCGACAGCTCCCACGCCCGAAGAGCCAGGAGGGAAAGCCGTGCCTCCTTGGAAAGCTCTTTGGCAGCCGCTCGCGTGGCCCCACAGCCCGTGGGGCTGCGGGCTTTCCGGCGGCCGTCAGCCTCGGCGACACCGGCGCCCACGTGGCGCCGCCACGCCAGCCTGCAAAGCATTTTCCGGTAGGGCCGCGGCTCTGGCGACAGCTCCCACGCCCGAAGAGCCAGGAGGGAAAGCCATGCCTCATTGGAAATCTCTTTGGCAGCCGCTCATGTGGCCCCACAGCAAGTGGGGCTGCGGGCTTTCCGGCGGAAGTCAGCCTCCCCGCCACCGGCGCCCATGTGGCACCGCCGCGCCAGCCTGCGAAGCATTTTCCGGTAGGGCCGCGGCTCTGGCGACAGCTCCCACGCCCGAAGAGCCAGGAGGGAAAGCCGTGCCTCGTTGGAAAGCTCTTTGGCAGCCGCTCGCGTGGCCCCACAGCCCGTGGGGCTGCGGGCTTTCCGGCGGCCGTCAGATTCGGCGACACCGGCGCCCACGTGGCGCCCCCGCGCCATCCTGCGAAGCATTTTCCGGTAGGGCCGCGGCTCTGGCGACAGCTCCCACGCCCGAAGAGCCAGGAGGGAAAGCCGTGCCTCATTGGAAAGCTCTTTGGCAGCCGCTCGCGTGGCCCCACAGCCCGTGGGGCTGCGGGCTTTCCGGCGGCCGTCAGCCTCGGCGACACCGGCGCCCACGTGGCGCCGCCGCGCCAGCCTGCGAAGCATTTTCCGGTAGGGCCGCGGCTCTGGCGACAGCTCCCACGCCCGAAGAGCCAGGAGGGAAAGCCGTGCCTCCTTGGAAAGCTCTTTGGCAGCCGCTCGCGTGGCCCCACAGCCCGTGGGGCTGCGGGCTTTCCGGCGGCCGTCAGCCTCGGCGACACCGGTGCCCACGTGGCGCCGCCACGCCAGCCTGCGAAGCATTTTCCGATAGGGCCGTGGCTCTGGCGACAGCTCCCACGCCCGAAGAGCCAGGAGGGAAAGCCGTGCCTCATTGGAAAGCTCTTTGGCAGCCGCTCGCGTGGCCCCACAGGCCGTGGGGCTGCGGGCTTTCCGGCGGCCGTCAGCATCGGCGACACCAGCGCCCACGTGGCGCCGCCGCGCCAGACTGCGAAGCATTTTCCAGTAGGGCCGCGACTCTGGCGACAGCTCCCACGCCCGAAGAGCCAGGAGGGAAAGCCATGCCTCGTTGGAAAGCTCTTTGGCAGCCGCTCGCGTGGCCCCACAGCCCGTGGGGCTGCGGGCTTTCCGGCGGCCGTCAGACTCGGTGACACCGGCGCCCACGTGGCGCCGCCGCGCCAGCCTGCAAAGCATTTTCCGGTAGGGCCGCGGTTCTGGCGACAGCTCCCCCGCCCGAAGAGCCAGGAGGGAAAGCCGTGCCTCCTTGGAAAGCTCTTTGGCAGCCGCTCGCGTGGCCCCACAGCCCGTGGGGCTGCGGGCTTTCCGGCGGCCGTCAGCCTCGGCGACACCGGCGCCCACGTGGCGCCGCCGCGCCAGCCTGCGAAGCATTTTCCGGTAGGGCTGCGGCTCTGGCGACAGCTCCCACGCCCGAAGAGCCAGGAGGGAAAGCCGTGCCTCGTTGGAAAGCTCTTTGGCAGCCGCTCGCGTGGCCCCACAGCCCGTAGGGCTGCGGGCTTTCCGGCGGCCGTCAGCCTCGGCGACAACCGGCGCCCACGTGGCGCCGCCGCGCCAGCCTGCAAAGCATTTTCCGGTGGGGCCGTGGCTCTGGCGACAGCTCCCACGCCCGAAGAGCCAGGAGGGAAAGCCGTGCCTCCTTGGAAAAGCTCTTTGGGCAGCCGCTCGCGTGGCCCCACAGCCCGTGGGGCTGCGGGCTTTCCGGCGGAAGTCAGCCTCGGCGACAACCGGCGCGCACGTGGCGCCGCCGCGCCAGCCTGCAAAGCATTTTCCGGTAGGGCCGCGGCTCTGGCGACAGCTCCCACGCCCGAAAGAGCCAGGAGGGAAAGCCGTGCCTCGTTGGAAACCTCTTTGGCAGCCGCTCGCGTGGCCCCACAGCCCGTGGGGCTGCGGGCTTTCCGGCGGCCGTCAGCCCTCGGCGACACCGGCGCCCACGTGGCCCCCGCCGCGCCAGACTGCGAAGCATTTTCCGGTAGGGCCGCGGCTCTGGCGACAGCTCCCACGCCCGAAGAGCCAGGAGGGAAAGCCGTGCCTCGTTGGAAAGCTCTTTGGCAGCCGCTCGCGTGGCCCCACAGCCCGTGGGGCTGCGGGCTTTCCGGCGGCCGTCAGCCTCGGCGACACCGGTGCCCACGTGGCGCCGCCACGCCAGCCTGCGAAGCATTTTCCGATAGGGCCGTGGCTCTGGCGACAGCTCCCACGCCCGAAGAGCCAGGAGGGAAAGCCGTGCCTCATTGGAAAGCTCTTTGGCAGCCGCTCGCGTGGCCCCACAGGCCGTGGGGCTGCGGGCTTTCCGGCGGCCGTCAGCATCGGCGACACCGGCGCCCACGTGGCGCCGCCGCGCCAGACTGCGAAGCATTTTCCGGTAGGGCCGCGACTCTGGCGACAGCTCCCACGCCCGAAGAGCCAGGAGGGAAAGCCATGCCTCCTTGGAAAGCTCTTTGGCAGCCGCTCGCGTGGCCCCACAGCCCGTGGGGCTGCGGGCTTTCCGGCGGCCGTCAGACTCGGTGACACCGGCGCCCACGTGGCGCCGCCGCGCCAGCCTGCAAAGCATTTTCCGGTGGGGCCGTGGCTCTGGCGACAGCTCCCACGCCCGAAGAGCCAGGAGGGAAAGCCGTGCCTCCTTGGAAAGCTCTTTGGCAGCCGCTCGCGTGGCCCCACAGCCCGTGGGGCTGCGGGCTTTCCAGCGGCCGTCAGCCTCGGAGACACCGGCGCCCACGTGGCGCCGCCGCGCCAGCCTGCGAAGCATCTTCCGGTAGGGCCGCGGCTCTGGCGACAGCTCCCCCGCCCGAAGAGCCAGGAGGGAAAGCCGTGCCTCCTTGGAAAGCTCTTTGGCAGCCGCTCGCGTGGCCCCACAGCCCGTGGGGCTGCAGGCTTTCCGGCGGCCGACAGCCTCGGCGACACCGGTGCCCACGTGGCGCCGCCATGCCAGCCTGCGAAGCATTTTCCAGTAGGGCCGTGGCTGTGGCGACAGCTCCCACGCCCGAAGAGCCAGGAGGGAAAGCCGTGCCTCGTTGGAAAGCTCTTTGGCAGCCGCTCGCGTGGCCCCACAGCCCGTGGGGCTGCGGGCTTTCCGGCGGCCGTCAGCCTCGGCGACACCGGCGCCCACGTGGCGCCGCCGCGCCAGCCTGCGAAGCATTTTCCGGTAGGGCCGCGGCTCTGGCGACAGCTCTCACGCCCGAAGAGCCAGGAGGGAAAGCCGTGCCTCGTTGGAAAGCTCTTTGGCAGCCGCTCGCGTGGCCCCACAGCCCGTGGGGCTGCGGGCTTTCCGGCGGCCGTCAGCCTCGGCGACACCGGCGCCCACGTGGCGCCGCCGCGCCAGCCTGCGAAGCATTTTCCGGTGGGGCCGCGGCTCTGGCGACAGCTCTCACGCCCGAAGAGCCAGGAGGGAAAGCCGTGCCTCGTTGGAAAGCTCTTTGGCAGCCGCTCGCGTGGCCCCACAGCCCGTGGGGCTGCGGGCTTTCCGGCGGCCGTCAGCCTTGGCGACACCGCCGCCCACGTGGCGCCGCCGCGCCAGCCTGCGAAGCATTTTCCGGTAGGGCCGTGGCTCTGGCGACAGCTCCCACGCCCGAAGAGCCAGGAGGGAAATCCGTACCTCATTGGAAAGCTCTTTGGCAGCCGCTCGCGTGGCCCCACAGCCTGTGGGGCTGCGGGCTTTCCAGCGGCCGTCAGCCTCGGCGACACCGGTGCCCACGTGGCACCGCCACGCCAGCCTGCGAAGCATTTTCCGATAGGGCCGTGGCTCTGGCGACAGCTCCCACGCCCGAAGAGCCAGGAGGGAAACCGTGCCTCCTTGGAAAGCTCTTTGGCAGCCGCTCGCGTGGCCCCACAGCCCGTGGGGCTGCGGGCTTTCCGGCGGCCGTCAGCCTCGGCGACACCGGCGCCCACGTGGCGCCCCCGCGCCAGCCTGCGAAGCATTTCCCAGTAGGGCCGCAGCTCTGGCGACAGCTCCCACGCCCGAAGAGCCAGGAGGGAAAGCCGTGCCTCATTGGAAAGCTCTTTGGCAGCCGCTCGCGTGGCCCCACAGCCCGTGGGGCTGCAGGCTTTCCGGCGGCCGTCAGCCTCGGCGACACCGGTGCCCACGTGGCGCCGCCATGCCAGCCTGCGAAGCATTTTCCGATAGGGCCGTGGCTGTGGCGACAGCTCCCACGCCCGAAGAGCCAGGAGGGAAAGCCGTGCCTCATTGGAAAGCTCTTTGGCAGCCGCTCGCGTGGCCCCACAGCCCGTGGGGCTGCGGGCTTTCCGGCGGCCGTCAGCCTCGGCGACACCGGCGCCCACGTGGCGCCGCCGCGCCAGCCTGCGAAGCATCTTCCGGTAGGGCCGCGGCTCTGGCGACAGCTCCCACGCCCGAAGAGCCAGGAGGGAAAGCCGTGCCTCATTGGAAAGCTCTTTGGCAGCCGCTCGCGTGGCCCCACAGCCCGTGGGGCTGCGGGCTTTCCGGCGGAAGTCAGCCTCGGCGACACCGGCGCGCACGTGGCGCCGCCGCGCCAGCCTGCAAAGCATTTTCCGGTAGGGCCGCGGCTCTGGCGACAGCTCCCACGCCCGAAGAGCCAGGAGGGAAAGCCGTGCCTCGTTGGAAACCTCTTTGGCAGCCGCTCGCGTGGCCCCACAGCCCGTGGGGCTGCGGGCTTTCCGACGGCCGTCAGCCTCGGCGACACCGGCGCCCACGTGGCCCCGCCGCGCCAGCCTGCGAAGCATTTTCCGGTAGGGCCGCGGCTCTGGCGACAGCTCCCACGCCCGAAGAGCCAGGAGGGAAAGCCGTGCCTCCTTGGAAAGCTCTTTGGCAGCCGCTCGCGTGGCCCCACAGCCCGTGGGGCTGCGGGCTTTCTGGCGGCCGTCAGCCTCGGCGACACCAGCGCCCACGTGGCGCCGCCACGCCAGCCTGCAAAGCATTTTCCGGTAGGGCCGCGGCTCTGGCGACAGCTCCCACGCCCGAAGAGCCAGGAGGGAAAGCCATGCCTCGTTGGAAAGCTCTTTGGCAGCCGCTCGCGTGGCCCCACAGCCCGTGGGGCTGCGGGCTTTCCGGCGGCCGTCAGATTCGGCGACACCGGCGCCCACGTGGCGCCCCCGCGCCATCCTGCGAAGCATTTTCCGGTAGGGCCGCGGCTCTGGCGACAGCTCCCACGCCCGAAGAGCCAGGAGGGAAAGCCGTGCCTCATTGGAAAGCTCTTTGGCAGCCACTCGCGTGGCCCCACAGCCCGTGGGGCTGCGGGCTTTCCGGCGGCCGTCAGCCTCGGCGACACCGGCGCCCACGTGGCGCCGCCGCGCCAGCCTGCGAAGCATTTTCCGGTAGGGCCGCGGCTCTGGCGACAGCTCCCACGCCCGAAGAGCCAGGAGGGAAAGCCGTGCCTCCTTGGAAAGCTCTTTGGCAGCCGCTCGTGTGGCCCCACAGCCCGTGGGGCTGCGGGCTTTCCGGCGGAAGTCAGCCTCGGCGACACCGGTGCCCACGTGGCGCCGCCACGCCAGCCTGCGAAGCATTTTCTGATAGGGCCGTGGCTCTGGCGACAGCTCCCACGCCCGAAGAGCCAGGAGGGAAAGCCGTGCCTCATTGGAAAGCTCTTTGGCAGCCGCTCGCGTGGCCCCACAGCCCGTGGGGCTGCGGGCTTTCCGGCGGCCGTCAGCATCGGCGACACCGGCGCCCACGTGGCGCCGCCGCGCCAGACTGCGAAGCATTTTCCGGTAGGGCCGCGACTCTGGCGACAGCTCCCACGCCCGAAGAGCCAGGAGGGAAAGCCATGCCTCGTTGGAAAGCTCTTTGGCAGCCGCTCGCGTGGCCCCACAGCCCGTGGGGCTGCGGGCTTTCCGGCGGCCGTCAGCCTCGGTGACACCGGCACCCACGTGGCGCCGCCGCGCCAGCCTGCGAAGCATTTTCCGGTAGGGCCGCGGTTCTGGCGACAGCTCCCCCGCCCGAAGAGCCAGGAGGGAAAGCCGTGCCTCCTTGGAAAGCTCTTTGGCAGCCGCTCGCGTGGCCCCACAGCCCGTGGGGCTGCGGGCTTTCCGGCGGCCGTCAGCCTCGGCGACACCGGCGCCCACGTGGCGCCGCCGCGCCAGCCTGCGAATCATTTTCCGGTAGGGCTGCGGCTCTGGCGACAGCTCCCACGCCCGAAGAGCCAGGAGGGAAAGCCGTGCCTCGTTGGAAAGCTCTTTGGCAGCCGCTCGCGTGGCCCCACAGCCCGTAGGGCTGCGGGCTTTCCGGCGGCCGTCAGCCTCGGCGACACCGGCGCCCACGTGGCGCCGCCGCGCGAGCCTGCAAAGCATTTTCCGGTGGGGCCGTGGCTCTGGCGACAGCTCCCACGCCCGAAGAGCCAGGAGGGAAAGCCGTGCCTCCTTGGAAAGCTCTTTGGCAGCCGCTCGCGTGGCCCCACAGCCCGTGGGGCTGCGGGCTTTCCGGCGGAAGTCAGCCTCGGCGACACCGGCGCGCACGTGGCGCCGCCGCGCCAGCCTGCAAAGCATTTTCCGGTAGGGCCGCGGCTCTGGCGACAGCTCCCACGCCCGAAGAGCCAGGAGGGAAAGCCGTGCCTCGTTGGAAACCTCTTTGGCAGCCGCTCGCGTGGCCCCACAGCCCGTGGGGCTGCGGGCTTTCCGGCGGCCGTCAGCCTCGGCGACACCGGCGCCCACGTGGCCCCGCCGCGCCAGCCTGCGAAGCATTTTCCGATAGGGCCGCGGCTCGGGCGACAGCTCCCACGCCCGAAGAGCCAGGAGGGAAAGCCGTGCCTCCTTGGAAAGCTCTTTGGCAGCCGCTCGCGTGGCCCCACAGCCCGTGGGGCTGCGGGCTTTCCGGCGGCCGTCAGCCTCGGCGACACCGGTGCCCACGTGGCGCCGCCACGCCAGCCTGCGAAGCATTTTCCGATAGGGCCGTGGCTCTGGCGACAGCTCCCACGCCCGAAGAGCCAGGAGGGAAAGCCGTGCCTCTTTGGAAAGCTCTTTGGCAGCCGCTCGCGTGGCCCCACAGGCCGTGGGGCTGCGGGCTTTCCGGCGGAAGTCAGCCTCGGCGACACCGGCGCCCACTTGGCGCCGCCGCGCCAGCCTGCGAAGCATTTTCCGGTAGGGCCGCGGCTCTGGCGACAGCTCCCACGCCCGAAGAGCCAGGAGGGAAAGCCGTGCCTCCTTGGAAAGCTCTTTGGCAGCCGCTCGCGTGGCCCCACAGCCCGTAGGGCTGCGGGCTTTCCGGCGGCCGTCAGCCTCGGCGACACCGGCGCCCACGTGGCGCCGCCGCGCCAGCCTGCAAAGCATTTTCCGGTGGGGCCGCGGCTCTGGCGACAGCTCCCACGCCCGAAGAGCCAGGAGGGAAAGCCGTGCCTCCTTGGAAAGCTCTTTGGCAGCCGCTCGCGTGGCCCCACAGCCCGTGGGGCTGCAGGCTTTCCGGCGGCCGTCAGCCTCGGCGACACCGGTGCCCACGTGGCGCCGCCATGCCAGCCTGCGAAGCATTTTCCGATAGGGCCGTGGCTGTGGCGACAGCTCCCACGCCCGAAGAGCCAGGAGGGAAAGCCGTGCCTCATTGGAAAGCTCTTTGGCAGCCGCTCGCGTGGCCCCACAGCCCGTGGGGCTGCGGGCTTTCCGGCGGAAGTCAGCCTCGGCGACACCGGCGCCCACGTGGCGCCCCCGCGCCAGACTGAGAAGCATTTTCCGGTAGGGCCGCGGCTCTGGCGACAGCTCCCACGCCCGAAGAGCCAGGAGGGAAAGCCGTGCCTCATTGGAAAGCTCTTTGGCAGCCGCTCGCGTGGCCCCACAGCCCGTGGGGCTGCGGGCTTTCCGGCGGAAGTCAGCCTCGGCGACACCGGCGCCAACGTGGCGCCGCCGCGCCAGCCTGCAAAGCATTTTCCGGTGGGGCCGCGGCTCTGGCGACAGCTCCCACGCCCGAAGAGCCAGGAGGGAAAGCCGTGCCTCCTTGGAAAGCTCTTTGGCAGCCGCTCGCGTGGCCCCACAGCCCGTGGGGCTGCGGGCTTTCCGGCGGCCGTCAGCCTTAGCGACACCGCCGCCCACGTGGCGCCGCCACGCCAGACTGCGAAGCATTTTCCGGTAGGGCCGTGGCTCTGGCGACAGCTCCCACGCCCGAAGAGCCAGGAGGGAAAGCCGTGCCTCCTTGGAAAGCTCTTTGACAGCCGCTCGCGTGGCCCCACAGCCCGTGGGGCTGCGGGCTTTCCAGCGGCCGTCAGCCTCGGAGACACCGGCGCCCACGTGGCGCCGCCGCGCCAGCCTGCGAAGCATCTTCCGATAGGGCCGCGGCTCTGGCGACAGCTCCCCCGCCCGAAGAGCCAGGAGGGAAAGCCGTGCCTCCTTGGAAAGCTCTTTGGCAGCCGCTCGCGTGGCCCCACAGCCCGTGGGGCTGCAGGCTTTCCGGCGGCCATCAGCCTCGGCGACACCGGTGCCCACGTGGCGCCGCCATGCCAGCCTGCGAAGCATTTTCCAGTAGGGCCGTGGCTGTGGCGACAGCTCCCACGCCCGAAGAGCCAGGAGGGAAAGCCGTGCCTCCTTGGAAAGCTCTTTGGCAGCCGCTCGCGTGGCCCCACAGCCCGTGGGGCTGCGGGCTTTCCGGCGGCCGTCAGCCTCGGCGACACCGGCGCCCACGTGGCGCCGCCGCGCCAGCCTGCGAAGCATTTTCCGGTAGGGCCGCGGCTCTGGCGACAGCTCTCACGCCCGAAGAGCCAGGAGGGAAAGCCGTGCCTCGTTGGAAACCTCTTTGGCAGCCGCTCGCGTGGCCCCACAGCCCGTGGGGCTGCGGGCTTTCCGGCGGCCGTCAGCCTCGGCGACACCGGCGCCCACGTGGCGCCGCCGCGCCAGCCTGCGAAGCATTTTCCGGTGGGGCCGCGGCTCTGGCGACAGCTCTCACGCCCGAAGAGCCAGGAGGGAAAGCCGTGCCTCGTTGGAAAGCTCTTTGGCAGCCGCTCGCGTGGCCCCACAGCCCGTGGGGCTGCGGGCTTTCCGGCGGCCGTCAGCCTTGGCGACACCGCCGCCCACGTGGCGCCGCCGCGCCAGCCTGCGAAGCATTTTCCGGTAGGGCCGTGGCTCTGGCGACAGCTCCCACGCCCGAAGAGCCAGGAGGGAAAGCCGTACCTCATTGGAAAGCTCTTTGGCAGCCGCTCGCGTGGCCCCACAGCCCGTGGGGCTGCAGGCTTTCCGGCGGCCGTCAGCCTCGGCGACACCGGTGCCCACGTGGCACCGCCACGCCAGCCTGCGAAGCATTTTCCGATAGGGCCGTGGCTCTGGCGACAGCTCCCACGCCCGAAGAGCCAGGAGGGAAAGCCGTGCCTCCTTGGAAAGCTCTTTGGCAGCCGCTCGCGTGGCCCCACAGCCCGTGGGGCTGCGGGCTTTCCGGCGGCCGTCAGCCTCGGCGACACCGGCGCCCACGTGGCGCCCCCGCGCCAGCCTGCGAAGCATTTCCCAGTAGGGCCGCAGCTCTGGCGACAGCTCCCACGCCCGAAGAGCCAGGAGGGAAAGCCGTGCCTCATTGGAAAGCTCTTTGGCAGCCGCTCGCGTGGCCCCACAGCCCGTGGGGCTGCAGGCTTTCCGGCGGCCGTCAGCCTCGGCGACACCGGTGCCCACGTGGCGCCGCCATGCCAGCCTGCGAAGCATTTTCCGATAGGGCCGCGGCTCTGGCGACAGCTCCCACGCCCGAAGAGCCAGGAGGGAAAGCCGTGCCTCATTGGAAAGCTCTTTGGCAGCCGCTCGCGTGGCCCCACAGCCCGTGGGGCTGCGGGCTTTCCGGCGGAAGTCAGCCTCGGCGACACCGGCGCCCACGTGGCGCCCCCGCGCCAGACTGAGAAGCATTTTCCGGTAGGGCCGCGGCTCTGGCGACAGCTCCCACGCCCGAAGAGCCAGGAGGGAAAGCCGTGCCTCATTGGAAAGCTCTTTGGCAGCCGCTCGCGTGGCCCCACAGCCCGTGGGGCTGCGGGCTTTCCGGCGGAAGTCAGCCTCGGCGACACCGGCGCCCACGTGGCGCCGCCGCGCCAGCCTGCAAAGCATTTTCCGGTGGGGCCGCGGCTCTGGCGACAGCTCCCACGCCCGAAGAGCCAGGAGGGAAAGCCGTGCCTCCTTGGAAAGCTCTTTGGCAGCCGCTCGCGTGGCCCCACAGCCCGTGGGGCTGCGGGCTTTCCGGCGGCCGTCAGCCTCGGCGACACCGGTGCCCACGTGGCGCCGCCATGCCAGCCTGCGAAGCATTTTCCGATAGGGCCGTGGCTGTGGCGACAGCTCCCACGCCCGAAGAGCCAGGAGGGAAAGCCGTGCCTCCTTGGAAAGCTCTTTGGCAGCCGCTCGCGTGGCCCCACAGCCCGTGGGGCTGTGGGCTTTCCGACGGCCGTCAGCCTCGGCGACACCTGTGACCACGTGTCGCCGCCACGCCAGCCTGCGAAGCATTTTCCGGTAGGGCCGCGGCTCTGGCGACAGCTCCCACGCCCGAAGAGCCAGGAGGGAAAGCCGTGCCTCGTTGGAAAGCTCTTTGGCAGCCGCTCGCGTGGCCCCACAGCCCGTGGGGCTGCGGGCTTTCCGGCGGCCGTCAGCCTCGGCGACACCGGCGCCCACGTGGCGCCGCCGCGCCAGCCTGCGAAGCATTTTCCGGTAGGGCCGCGGCTCTGGCGACAGCTCTCACGCCAGAAGAGCCAGGAGGGAAAGCCGTGCCTCGTTGGAAAGCTCTTTGGCAGCCGCTCGCGTGGCCCCACAGCCCGTGGGGCTGCGGGCTTTCCGGCGGCCGTCAGCCTCGGCGACACCGGCGCCCACGTGGCGCCGCCGCGCCAGCCTGCGAAGCATTTTCCGGTGGGGCCGCGTCTCTGGCGACAGCTCTCACGCCCGAAGAGCCAGGAGGGAAAGCCGTGCCTCGTTGGAAAGCTCTTTGGCAGCCGCTCGCGTGGCCCCACAGCCCGTGGGGCTGTGGGCTTTCCGGCGGCCGTCAGCCTCGGCGACACCGGCGCCCACGTGGCGCCGCCGCGCCAGCCTGCGAAGCATTTTCCGGTAGGGCCGTGGCTCTGGCGACAGCTCCCACGCCCGAAGAGCCAGGAGGGAAAGCCGTGCCTCCTTGGAAAGCTCTTTGACAGCCGCTCGCGTGGCCCCACAGCCCGTGGGGCTGCGGGCTTTCCGGCTGCAGTCAGCCTCGGCGACACCAGCGCCCACGTGGCGCCGCCGCGCCAGCCTGCAAAGCATTTTCTGGTGGGGCCGCGGCTCTGGCGACAGCTCCCATGCCCGAAGAGCCAGGAGGGAACGCCGTGCCTCCTTAGAAATCTCTTTGGCATCCGCTCGCGTGGCCCCACAGCCCGTGGGGCTGCGGGCTTTCCAGCGGCCGTCAGATTCGGCGACATCGGCGCTCACGTGGCACGGCCACGCCAGCCTGCGAAGCATTTTCCGGTGGGGCCGCGGCTCTGGCGACAGCTCCCACGCCCGAAGAGCCAGGAGGGAAAGCCGTGCCTCATTGGAAAGCTCTTTGGCAGCCGCTCGCGTGGCCCCACAGCCCGTGGGGCTGCGGGCGTTCCGGCCGCCGTCAGACTCGGCGACACCGGCGCCCACGTGGCGCCGCCGCGCCAGCCTGCGAAGCATTTCCCGGTAGGGCCGCGGCTCTGGCGACAGCTCCCACGCCCGAAGAGCCAGGAGGGAAAGCCGTGCCTCCTTGGAAAGCTCTTTGGCAGCCGCTCGCGTGGCCCCACAGCCCGTGGGGCTGCGGGCTTTCCGGCGGCCGTCAGCCTCGGCGACACCGGCGCCCACGTGGCGCCCCCGCGCCATCCTGCGAAGCATTTTCCGTAGGGCCGCGGCTCTGGCGACAGCTCCCACCCCCGAAGAGCCAGGAGGGAAAGCCGTGCCTCATTGGAAAGCTCTTTGGCAGCCGCTCGCGTGGCCCCACAGCCCGTGGGGCTGCAGGTTTTCCGGCGGCCGTCAGCCTCGGCGACACCGGCGCCCACGTGGCGCCGCCGCGCCAGCCTGCGAAGCATTTTCCGGTAGGGCCGCGGCTCTGGCGACAGCTCCCACGCCCGAAGAGCCAGGAGGGAAAGCCGTGCCTCCTTGGAAAGCTCTTTGGCAGCCGCTCGCGTGGCCCCACAGCCCGTGGGGCTGCGGGCTTTCCGGCTGCCGTCAGCCTCGACGACACCGGCGCTCACGTGGCGCGGCCCACGCCAGCCTGCGAAGCATTTTCCGGTAGGGCCGCGGCTCTGGCGACAGCTCTCACGCCCGAAGAGCCAGGAAGGAAAGCCGTGCCTCCTTGGAAAGCTCTTTGGCAGCCGCTCGCGTGGCCCCACAGCCCGTGGGGCTGCGGGCTTTCCGGCGGCCGTCAGCCTTGGCGACACCGGCGCCCACGTGGCGCCGCCGCGCCAGCCTGCAAAGCATTTTCCTGTAGGGCCGTGGCTCTGGCGACAGCTCCCACGCCCGAAGAGCCAGGAGGGAAAGCCGTGCCTCCTTGGAAAGCTCTTTGACAGCCGCTCGCGTGGCCCCACAGCCCGTGGGGCTGCGGGCTTTCCGGAGGCCGTCAGCCTCGGCGACACCGGCGCCCACGTGGCGCGGCCGCGCCAGCCTGTGAAGCATTTTCCGGTAGGGCCGCGGCTCTGGCGACAGCTCCCACGCCCGAAGAGCCAGGAGGGAAAGCCGTGCCTCATTGGAAAGCTCTTTGGCAGCCGCTCGCGTGGCCCCCTACAGCCCGTGGGGCTGCGGGCTTTCCGGCGGCCGTCAGCCTCGGCGACACCAGCGCCCACGTGGCTCCCCCGCGCCAGCCTGCGAAGCATATCCCAGTAGGGCCGCGGCTCTGGCGACAGCTCCCACGCCCGAAGAGCCAGGAGGGAAAGCCGTGCCTCCTTGGAAAGCTCTTTGGCAGCCGCTCGCGTGGCCCCACAGCCCGTGGGGCTGCGGGCTTTCCGGCGGCCGTCAGCCTCGGCGACACCGGCGCCCACGTGGCGCCGCCGCGCCAGCCTGCAAAGCATTTTCCGGTAGGGCCGCGGCTCTGGCGACAGCTCCCACGCCCGAAGAGCCAGGAGGGAAAGCCGTGCCTCCTTGGAAAGCTCTTTGGCAGCCGCTCGCATGGCCCCACAGCCCGTGGGGCTGCGGGCTTTCCGGCCGCCGTCAGCCTCGGCGATACCTGCGACCACGTGTCGCCGCCACGCCAGCCTGCGAAGCATTTTCCGGTGGGGCCGCGGCTCTGGCGACAGCTCCCACGCCCGAAGAGCCAGGAGGGAAAGCCGTGCCTCCTTGGAAAGCTCTTTGGCAGCCGCTCGCGTGGCCCCACAGCCCGTGGGGCTGCGGGCTTTCCGGCGGCCGTCAGCCTCGGCGACACCGGCGCCCACGTGGCGCCGCCGCGCCAGCCTGCGAAGCATTTTCCGGTGGGCCGCGGCTCTGGCGACAGCTCCCACGCCCGAAGAGCCAGGAGGGAAAGCCGTGCCTCGTTGGAAAGCTCTTTGGCAGCCGCTCGCGTGGCCCCACAGCCCGTGGGGCTGCGGGCTTTCCGGAGGCCGTCAGCCTCGGCGACACCGGCGCCCACGTGGCGCGGCCAGCGCCAGCCTGTGAAGCATTTTCCGGTAGGGCCGCGGCTCTGGCGACAGCTCCCACGCCCGAAG
The DNA here is from genome assembly GCF_028500815.1 of Rissa tridactyla. Classification (NCBI taxonomy): domain Eukaryota; kingdom Metazoa; phylum Chordata; class Aves; order Charadriiformes; family Laridae; genus Rissa; species Rissa tridactyla. The sequence continues at coordinate 87,157 of NW_026529600.1, forward strand.
AGCCAGGAGGGAAAGCCGTGCCTCATTGGAAAGCTCTTTGGCAGCCGCTCGCGTGGCCCCACAGCCCGTGGGGCTGCGGGCTTTCCGGCGGCCGTCAGCCTCGGCGACACCAGCGCCCACGTGGCTCCCCCGCGCCAGCCTGCAAAGCATTTCCCAGTAGGGCCGCGGCTCTGGCGACAGCTCCCACGCCCGAAGAGCAGGAGGGAAAGCCGTGCCTCCTTGGAAAGCTCTTTGGCAGCCGCTCGCGTGGCCCACAGCCCGTGGGGCTGCGGGCTTTCCGGCGGCCGTCAGCCTCGGCGACACCGGCGCCCACGTGGCGCCGCCGCGCCAGCCTGCAAAGCATT